>NC_088932.1:53560000-53580000 GCF_038396675.1 Hydra vulgaris | reverse complement strand
ATATAGTTAATGACTATATAGTCATTAACTATATAGTTGTAAATAAAAATAAAAATGAATCTCCAAAGTGCAAATTTTTGTGCTTTGCAGATGCAATTACCTCGGCACTTTTTGGTCAAAGCAATTTATCAAAAAATTAAAAAGCCCTAGGCAAAACCTCGGCATATGCTGAGTGCCAAGATTAATTTTGCACGCTGTACATACATACATACATACATACATATACATACATTCATACATATATACATACATACAAATAAAAACCAAACCTTAACATACATGCATATATATAAGCTTTAAAAACCATATTATTGTTATACAATAGAACTTTATATAAAATTATAAACTTTTTTTTTTAAATATTCACAAATTTTATATTTTTATGTACACTTTTTCCATATTTAGTAATCTGTTGTGATCAGTGTCATCAAGTATAATATATACAACTTTTACAAAGAAAATACTTAAAATAAAAACTAAACCATAAAAAGATAAGAAAGACATCAAAAAGGATAAAATACAAAGAATTGAAAAAGAAGAAAAAGCATAGAATAAAATACAAAGAAAGAATTTTTCAAATACTGGCATTATTAAAACTTAGTAAAAAATGGCCCCCACGTTTAGGTTGTCACAATATCACTGTCATCCCAATTAAGAACTCTCTTGCCATTACCTAACTTTTGGTGAACTCTGTTTATTTCTAAAGATTCCTAATTTTTCTAATTTGGTATTCTGGAGCAACAGATAAGGTTTTGGAATGTAGCCAGTCAAAAGTACCATGGCACATTTTGAAATGTTCATTTGCACCCAAACTTGTCAATTTTCCTTTAATAATGTTTTTCTGGTGCTTATCTAGACTTTAATTTTTTTTTTAGTCTTACCAATATATACATACAACCACATAAGCATTTCAACAGGTTGATCTCTGGGTTTGTCTGTTGAGGCAGTTTTTTTCTTAATACTGCAAAATATATTATTTAAATTGAAGGAGCAGATGTGACCACAACTTTTGTGTTTTGTTTTTAATTTCTTTTCTAAGGAATTGACAATGGTATCCACAATATTTGGGACAATCGATATCCATTCTAGTTATACATATGATTGGTTACTCTATATTATTACTATATATTATTGGTTAATGGTTGAGGTATTTTTATATAGTATTTGTAATAAGATTATTTATGTATACCCATTTTCAACAAAAATGGCTTTGGAAAACAACAAATATGTCCTCAAATTGAGGCTGTGATCGAAGTTTAAAGTGGTTATATTACTAGAATTATTCATTACTGTTTATGATAATAAATAATGTAAACAATGTTCATAATTAAAGATAATCTTTCAATAAAACAAGATTTTCTTCATCAATTTTTTTCTGGAATTTTTTTAATTGGATTTTTAAGATCTCTAATAAGTTTTACTAGCCTGGTTTTTGCTGCTGCTTACCTTACTTGGCTGGAATGTGAAAATAAAAAATATAGATAAATTTGTTAAAAAATTATCTCTAATGCTTTATAATTTTAACTGTTTTCTAATTCATGAGCATAAATATATATTATATAAACATAAATATATAAACATAAAAAATTTATACTTATTGCTTTTAGAAAGCAACTTTGCAAAAATTGTTTTTTTTTTTGCTTTCACTAGTTATAACAAAGACACTTATATCTACCAGCAATAACATAGACACTCATATCTACCAGCAAGCGTGTTAGGTCTAGTTCAGGCCAACTAAACTTGAATTTTATTAACTAAATATATATGATCAAATATTTAGAACAAGCATAGTTGGAAAAACTAATGGATGAATAAATTTTGGCTGATAAAGTGAAACCACGCAAAAATTTAAACAGACAATAATGCTTGTGTTGTTATAATTTTATTACATCATAAAAAAACAACCAAAAAAAAAAATCTGAAAAATATCAGAGTATGACTAGTAAAAGCAAATACACTAAAAATAAGACTAAAAACAAAAATGAAAATACCTGCAAATTATAACTGTATTCTTGTTTAACTAATGTTTTATAATTGTTTAATTAAATGAATACAGCATTTAACTATAACATAAATAACCTGTTCATCATTTTTTTCTACTCTTGATGCAATAATTGATTGCCAGTCATTAATTTTGAGTATGTAAATGCTTAACCAATGATTTTCTTGTTCGTCTGAAAAGAAACTTAAGGGGTTTACAAAAAAATAAAAAAACTGAAAAAAATATAATTTAGTAAAACAGCTAATTTTTTTTTTCAACCTTTCCAATCAACTGATAAGTAATCTTTAGATAGTTCAACACTCACAAGTTTACTCATCAACTCACCCTACAAAAAAGTTTAATAAAAGTATTTACGTTGGACACACTTTTTAAATTAAACTACATATTACATTATTTTTTCATACCTCAAATGTTTCGCTCAAACAGCAAAAAAAACCATTTAAAAATCCAACAACTTCAACTGGACCTAAATTTAAATAAAATTTTCAAATATTTTTGTATATGAATCTAACATCATACACCTCACACAAATTAAAAAAATTAATTCAATTACTATACAAAAAGATTCGAGAGGCAGTAGATTGTTAACTGTTTCTACTGTTTGGGTTTAAGCTTATTAGCCACAACCCATAGAAAGCATTAGGGTTTGGATATTATTGAAAAAAATCATACAAGCTGCAACACTCATAATAAATCTGTATCTCTATCTCCATATATCTATGCATGTGTATATATGTATGTGTATATATATACACGTACATAGATAGATGGTATATATATACATATATATATACATATATATATATATACATATATATATATATACATATATATATATATATATATATATATATATATATAGTATATATATATATATATATATATATATATATATATATATATATATATATATATATATATATATATATATATATATATATATATATATATATATATATACAGGGCTTGTGATGAAGAAAATCGTCAAGCGTGTTATATCGCGCTCGTAAAATTAGAATATGTTTTCATCGAGCGTGATTATGTGCGCTCGAGATAATGTCGGCAAGCGCGATCATGAAAATTGCTGAAGGTGATGCTCATAAAAAGCTTTTTATCTTTTTTATTTGTTACATAATTATTTCGTAAATTTTTTTTGAGTTTGATCCAGAAATTGCGAAGATAATCGATATAATTTTTAATAAATTAGGAAACTTTGACTTTTTGTACAAGAACGTCGACCTCCAAATTTCTCCTGTCTGGCGATTGCATACCATTGCTTCAAAATTGGTTCTTGAATGAATCAAAAAAGTTTCCTTTCTTGGAAAACTAACTTTTCATTAAAATTGGAATGTTCCAATGGTGTTTTGAAATGCGTGGATAAAAACTTTATTTCTACCAAGCCAAACTATTTAATAAATGTTGACATCGTTACTTTGTTTCTTTTTCGAATGTCCTTGATTGCGAACATTCTAAACAACAGAATCGTTTTAAATTTGAGTTAAAATAAATAATAGTTAATAAAAAACCTATACTATGAATAAAAACTAATTTTAAAAATTACTCTAATATTAATATTTATTTTTATTATTAACGATGTGTGGAATATTACAAACAATAAATCAAATAAATCTTACTTGATATTTTCACAAGATTAAAATTACTCTGCAGTTTCAGTTTTCTTATAATAGTTTTCTAATTTTCTATTCTTATTTTATTTGCGCATTTTTGTATTCGCGTTGTGTTCCCACATGCACATTCCATTATTGGAATTAGTGACAATTAAAGACTTCAAACTGCTCATTCATTACGTTAGTGCAAAAGAGAACGACTTAGTGCTTTTTATATTTTATATCAGTGCTTTGATAATAGAATATCTTTAATAAAAAATCTTTTTTAAATATTTTATGAAAATAAAAAAATAATCCCGAACTATTGGACGAGCGTTATTTTATACGCTCGTTATAAGCTGAACGAGTGTTGTTTATTGCGCCTAGAGCGTTTGAAAATACCGTTTACGGGCCCGTTTTACGAGCGGAGCGCGATCGTGCTCGCTTCATCACAAGCCCTGTATATATATATATATATATATATATATATATATATATATATATATATATATATATATATATATATGTTAAAAGGTTTAGGTATGATATTATTTTTTATACATCTCTAAAAATATCCATTGGTTTTTGCTAGCGGCGTTCTTGGTCTTTTCTACTTGTAATTGAACGGTATTTTCGTAAAGCTTCCCACCGTAGGAGGAAGTTATATGAAATTTAAGTTACATCTTTAATAGTATGTGTAATAATATTATAAGCATTAATATCATATACGGTATCATACTATTTATTTCTTTTTTAAGTAATATTTCGGCTCATATAGTGAGAGCCATTATCAAACTAATAAAACCGTTAAAAAACCGTTTAAAGAATATAATAAACGTAACCAAATGATGTCATTGCAACGTCAGATATTCAACATTTTTTAATTTCGCAAAAAATGGTTTCCAATGGTGAGTCATCACCAAATTGCCATTGTCACGATTTAAAACGTTTTCTTTAGGTTTTGAACATTGTACACGTTGTATTTCAATCGCCTCACAAATTTTTCTTGAACTTAAAAAAGAAATAAATAGTATGATACCGTATATGATGTTTTAATGCTTATAATATTATTACACATACTATTAAAGATGTCACTTAAATTTTATATAACTTCTTCCTACGGTGGAAAGCTTTACAAAAATACGGTTCAACTACAAGTAGAAAAGACCAAGAACGCCGCTAGCAAAAACCAATGGATATTTTTAGAGAGATGTATAAAATATATATATATATATATATATATATATATATATATATATATATATATATATATATATATATATATATATATATGTGGGTGTATATACAGAGCGGGATTTATCTATAGGCCAACTAGGCTGCAGCCATGGACCCAGAAATGGGTTTAAAAAGATTTGGGTTTTTAGTGAGTTATCAAAAAAATATTACTTTTATGATTGTAATAATTGATACACAGCATTCTTCTGGACAATTCTTAACATTTTGTAAAGTTCTATTTGCACAATCATCAATGATTACAACATTATCATCATTAATGATTACAACATTAATCTCCATATATAATAATAATAATAATAATTTATATCTTATAAAGATAAGCTTTGGCATGATATCTTTTATTTTTCATTTTTTTAAAAACATAATTTAAATCCTTCTTTAAGTTATTCTATAAATACACAGTATATAAGATTTAAACATTTTAAATTATTTTAAATGTGTGTTTTAAATACATTCTTGTGATTTTAGAATACTACTAAATACTTATATTGGCACTTGTTCTTATACCGTGAAAACTTTTCCTGGTGGTTAAAACTATGAACTCCTTTAATAATCTTAATATAATCTACCTGCAGCCCAAAGTATTCTACTATAAATATTTCAAAACTTTTTTTAAATGTTTGTGTTAAGTTAATTTTAATCATAGATGGATGAATAACATAATGAAAATTAAAATAAAAATATGACATAAAACACAAACATTATATACAACAAACATAAATAACTAAAAGAAAAAATATTATTAATAGTGTAAAAAAAAACATTGTAAATTATTTATAATGTTAAGTAATGATGTACCTACCTTGATGTACCTACCTTTGTTAAATTAAGCAATGACGTACCTGTTTCATACACAACTAACATCGAGATTATATCATATGAATCATCAATTAGATACAAGTTCTGTAGATAAGGTCTGCTTACAATAAATTTACTATATTTTTCTAAACTTGGAAGTTTATATGCAATAATTCCATCAATACATCCACAGAATAAGCTATTATTTGCTGACATAATGCAAACTATTTTTTCTTTTATCAGCAACTCTTCTTCGTATACAATATTTGGTAAAACCTTTTTTGTACAATATAATTTTTCATTTCTAATTTCTATGATTTTCCAAGCAGAATCAAAAATATCCCACAATATTTTATCAATTCTACGAAATGGTTGAGGTAATCTATCATGAAAAAATTCTAAATCATCTACAAGTGTGTGATCCTGTTCACTCATTATAGATGGTGATGGAGGATTGTAACGATTGTATATTTTCTTTTTAAACATTTTAAAAGTTTCTTTTAATTTTATTCTATAAGTAATACTGCAACTTTAAAAAAACTTAAAAATAAACAAATAACATATTTACATATAAGATATGTAAATATGTTACTTGTTTATTATATTATTATAACTCAAATTCAATGTATGTTCTAAACCTCTCACAGTAACTATTTTATTTAACATATAAATATACTTTGTCAATTAAAAAAAAATAGAAAATTTGTAAAAAAATGCACCATGCATGCTGGCAACACACAATTATGCTAATATATAAAATATTATTATCTTAGCTAAAACATCATTTCTGTCTGCATGAACTAACGATTGCTGTACATTTGAATATGCCTAAGACAATTGTTTATGATATCATTCAGTGCATCGATTCAACAGATGGCATCAATCCAGAAAAATCCTGCAGAAGAACAAGAATTACCTCTCCAAAAATCCAAAATATACTGAAGAACAGAATCCAAGATCACAAGTTCTTACTTAAATGCCTCTTAGTGTGAATGTTAATGCTGATCATAATTATTATAATCAAAACAATTTATTTATTTTTAAAAAACTTACAAAATATTTTTTTAATTCAACAGCGTTATTGCAAAGTAACTGTTGAATTTTATTTACCACGCTTAAAACCATAATGTGTTGCAATGTTTGAAATTGTATTAAAAATTTAATACAATTTTATTGAGTTAAATTTAAACTTTGTTTATCAATGATATAAAAAATAGCAACTAAAAAAAGTTTATACTTGTTGGTCACATTGAAAATATGGATGCACACCTGTTGGTTGTAGAAGATCTAGCTCAGAAATAAATTTTGATTGTGGAATTGTACAAGCATGCACAAGCGTTAAGTGTTAAAAAAAAAAAGTAAAATAATTGCTGATAATCTTGATAGGTTACGGATATTTTATAAATAAAAAGTTTTATGCTAGTGCAACCATCCTTTTCTCTTTTTCTAAATTTCCATTATGCAACCAATGTTCATATTTTTAATTGTGTTTTGTTCGAATTTTGATTTTGTGCATAATGTGTAATATAAGAATGCAGTTCGATTTGTTAAGTATTTGCTTATTAATAAATTTTATTATTATTAATAATATTTATTGATATTATTAAAATTTAACAATATTTGTTTCTTATTAAACAGACAAAAAAATTATAGCTGTTTTTAATTGGATTGATTTTTCAGTCAAGTTTTTAATTTTAGTATTAGTATTAGTTTATGTTGTGACTGGTATTACGGTTTTAAGCACACTTACTGACAGCTGATTGTTGACATCTTAAATCTTGTCTTTTTTTTTTTTTTACAATTTACGGTTTCTTTTATTGGGTTTTCATTTCCTTGAGACTAAGAGAAACTGTTAAGCATGATGCTATCAAGAATGTGGCAGAATTTAATCTATGTATCTCTTATTCACAAATGAAGCACTCTACCACTACACTACTTCTGCATATGATATATGTGTAAACTATTTTTAATAAAAAAAATCTATGAATAATAATTATATTTTTTATATTAGGAAAATATTCAATATTGATCAACTATATCAACTTTTTTTAAAACTTTTTAAATTGATTTAAATATCTGAACATAATGAAAATAATGTAAATATATTTTTTTTTAAACTGAAAAAATACTTTACTTTTATAATTAAATAATTTCTATTTTTTCATATTCAATTTTTATTTAATTTTTTTGGGTTTTCATATTAAAGTCTAACTTGAACTTAAAAATAATGTTCATAAATTCTTGGAAAGTTCACAAGTGCTTGGAAATACAATTGATAGGTTATTGTTGTGAAGCATTAAGTGTTTCCTATAACATCATCTTAAAGCACTTGGTGGTCTATTGGTTTTAAGAACTTGGCTATACATTATTTTTTAGCATTTGGTGGTTCAACATTGTTAAACATTTAGTGGTTCATCATTGGTAATCTTTGCCGTTCATCATTGGTAAGTTTCTCAGAAACTTTAGAAAATCAACTTTTTCGCAGTAATATCTATAAAAAAAAATTAAATCTTAAACAATACTAAACCAAATTTAAATGTCTAGTGAGTGAAAAAAAACTATTTGTGTTTAAAAGATTTGTGCTATATACAAAATATGTGTGTTAGATGACTGCTTGCATTAAACTCAAACAATCTGTGTTAGAAGAAAACTAAGACTATAAAAGAAGCTGCTTCTGTTATATAGAAACTGAGTTTAAAAAAAAACTGATTTTGCTAAATACAGTGCGTCAAAAGAAAACTGCTTCTGTTAAATACTATGCGTCGCTTTAACTAAACACTGTTTGTGTAAGTTAAAATCTACTTTGTTAAAAACTTAGTCAACAACTAACCATGATCTGAAGAATCATTTAATTTTCTCTTAAGTGAAATACTGATCGATTTGACTTCCTCATCACCAGCTAATTTTTTTCCTGGTTGAGGAAGCAATTCACAAGGTGTTGGTGCAGGACGATTTGAAAAATATGGATGTTTGAGAGCCTAAAAAAATGAAAATTATTACTGTTATAAAACTATTATTTTTTTATTGCATATTCATATGTGTATATATATATATATATATACATATATATATATATATATATATATATATATATATAATATATATATATATATATATATATATATATATATATATATATATATTTATTTATATATATACACTTATATATTTATATATATATATATATATATATATATATATATATATATATATATATATATATATATATGTATATATATATATATATGTATATATGTGTATATATATGTATATATATATGTGTATATGTGTGTGTATATATATATATATATGTATGTATATATGTGTGTGTATATATATATATATATATATATATATATATATATATATATATATATATATATATATATATATATATATATATATATATACACATACATTTCATTCTTTAAATAGATCAAAAGCAACAGATATCAAATTTCATCCAAAAGTTTTTATTACATCCACAAGTTATGACTAAGTAACTTTAAACCCCCTCCTCTCCTTAATAAGTTTTTTAAAACAAAATCTATTTTTACAATTAAAATTTTTGAATTAAAATTCTTGCATTTTTGAAGTTTATATACTATTTGAATGCCCACAACTAATTTGTTAATTAAAATAGTGTTAATTATATACAGCAAAAATGATAAAAAGTTATAAATTTAAAAAGAAGAAGCCAAAGCTAAATTACCTTAATATTAATAGGCTAATTTAATAGTTAATAGTAGTTGTCTTAGGGCATTTTAAAGTAGTTTCTAGGCTTTTCTATACGTGGTTCTATATTTTATTATATCTACACACGGTCCAACCAAATTAGAGCTGATAAGTTTCAAGAAGAATTGATGTTGTCTATTGTTTAGTTTAACAATAAAAATTTAAATAATCGTTTGATTGTTGTTGGCTGTTTTTATTTTTCTAACTTTTATAGCCTATTTTTAGTTTTCTTTTAAATTTGCCTATATTTCAGTATACTTTATTTGTAAAAATTTTATTTATAAAAATCTGCTGGAAGTTGTCAAAAAAATGTTGCATTATGCTTCTTTTTAAGGTATCTTATTATATATTTATTAGAAATTTTTAAATTGGTTCTTACATGGTTTTATCTTTTTTATTATTTTAGATAAAAATATATTGAATGACATTGCTTTATTTTTATTAACTATGTTGTGCGTTGTAGTCTGAATTCTTTGTTACATTAAAAATAATTGATACTAATTAATGTTGTTTTATATATTAGATAAATTTAAGTTGATTTCATAAACAGTTTGTATTTTTTTTTTTTCATACTATCTTGTAAATTATATATACTTATATATATATATATATATATATATATATATATATATATATATATATATATATATATATATATATATATATATATATATATATATATATATATATAATAATCTTAAATTAAATTGTTATAGGCATTTATTTTAGAAATTGTTGTTTTGAATAATAAAACTATTTTAATTTTTGAATTCAATGGCAGTGGTTAAACTAATGAGTTAAATTGTAAATGTTTATGTATCATATTTATTCTAAAGTAATTGCATTTGATTTTTTTTTTTTTTTTTTTTTGATTTAGCTCTTTTAAATAGTGTTATATAGTTAAATAAAATGGTTTTATAGATAAGAAAAAAAGTAAGATTCAACATTGTGTTTTTGTTTTTATTACCAAATAATATCTTTGTTATTAGGATTGCATGTTTTTGTTGATTTTTCTTGAACAATATTATTTTATTTTATTTAGATATGTTTTCACCATTTTAGATTATTAATATTTTGTTATTTTTATTCCGTTTCTTTTCTTTCCTTTTTTTTTTTCTTTTAAATAACGGGAATTTATCAAAGTTGTTTGTTTTATGTTCACTTAAAATAATAGTAATTAATTTTATAGAAAAAATCATAACTCTTAAGATTCTTTTGCATTTATTTGTTACAACAGTAGTAATACTACTGTTAATATGTTTATTGATAATAGTGAAATTGAAATGGATGACATTAGGCTTAGATAAGTTATTAGAAGAAATACTACCAACTTAAAAATAATTGATACTTTAGTGAAATGATTAGAACTAGGCAAGCTAAAATTAATCGTCGTCAAAATTTAAGAAATGCTGCTTGGCAAGAAGAAATTAATTTATACCTAAATTACAACATCATGGTTAGGCATGTTGAAAGTAATTATCACATAAATGAAAGAATATTTTTTATCATTATTTTTTAATATGTTAGAACTTATAATGCCTTTATTTATTGATAATGTGGTTTAACCTATGAATCATAGGCCGCCATGTTTTAAAATATGTGGTCAAGTGTTTCATTGTGTAGGTAGTCTTAGAACAGATCAAGATATTCCCCCAACATTATCAACTGTATATCTCTGACCCACTTTGAGCAGTAAATTTTAGAAAGCAATAACATAGCAATCAACTTTACTTACATAATTTAATGTTTTATTTGCAAACTATAGTTAGTGAAGTTGCAGTTGTATATATTGGAGAAAATGGGTGTTCCACTTACTTCCAGGGAAGTTATTTAACCAAAAGGTAATTTAGTAGTTATATTGAGAATAAGGGATCGTCCATAAATTATGTAGCGTGAAATTAAACTTATAGACAAAAAACAAAGGATTAAAAGTTTTCCCTTGCAGAGTCTTAAATTAAATCAAGTATATAAGCAACCTTTTAAATCCAGCGAAAACGAGCAAAATAATCTCCTACTTATATTTTTTAAATAGGTTTTGCGTTGTGTAATTTATGGACAATCCCTAACTTAGATTATACAGTTTATTTGCCTTTTTTTCCCCAAGAGATGGCATAATTGGGGCGCAATCCTGAACATGCAACATTGGTTAGAAATCAAGTTTTACAATTATGGACCTTCAGTAAGACAAAACTTCTGTTCAATAATTTATGGCAAGAAACTATTTCAGCAATATGCTCCTGATGCAAATTGAAGTGCAGTGTCTTGCTTTCATAGAAATAACCAAAGCAAACTGAGAAACATGCAATATGATGCCTTACATAAGGATGTAAGCAACCTTGGTAACAATCATAATGTTAGGCCAGGGTGCATTATATTTTTCTATTTACTTAGGAAGTCTTAAAAAAAACTTTGAAAATGCTATGGCTATAATTAAAAATTAAAAAGTTTAAGAAATTATTTCAATTTTAGTAAAAGTACTTTAAAAAAAAAATCTATAAAATGAATAAACTTGAATATAGAACATATATTAAAACTCGTGCTCTGCTTGGATTTCCATTAACTGAGATATCCACCAAACTCGAAAAAGTTTATAAGGACCAAGCACCAAAATATAAAACAGTTGCCAAATGGGCCGCTTTATTTGATAATGGAAGAGGAGAGTGTGTTTAGAAGATGACCCACGCTCTGGACGCCCAATTACCACCCATACATCTGCAAATATCGAGTTAGTTCGGCAAATAATTGAAGATAATCCTCATTCAACTTTTGACGATATTATGGAGTAATCATCTATAACCTATATACATTAGGAGAAATCATACATGACTCACTAGGGCTAAGAAAATTATCATCACATTGGATACCCTACAAATTAACAGAAAAAAATCGAAAGGAAAGAGTTGAAACCTGTCGTGAAAATTTAGCAAAATTTGAAGAAGGTAAATGGTGATTGTGTGATGTTTTTACTGGTGATGAACCGTGGTTTACCTTAAAACAGATTGGACACAAGTCATTTAATGCCAGCTGGGTAGCTGAAGGTGAATCTCCTAGAACAGTAGTACGACAGGCCCATTTTGAAACAAAAAACATGTATTCTATCTTCTTTAAGACAACAGGTTCATATTGATTATTTGGAAAAAGGTAAGACTATAACATCTAAAAATTGAAAACTGCTTGAAGTAAATTATAGAAAAAATAAACAAGCAAAGACCTACCTTAGGTACAAAAGAAATTTCTTCATAACAATGCTAGACCTCATGCTACAAAACCAGTGAAAACTTTCCTAGATCAAGCTGGATTCAATATAGTTTGCCACACACCTTACTCCCCAGACTGCGGTCAAATAGACAAAAATCATCAGATTTTTGGCTATTTGACCGCATCAAAACTCATCTTGACAATCATACAGATGTTGAAAGTCAAAAAAGACAAATTACAAAGATACTTTTGGCATACCTATTGAAGACTATAGAAAAACATTTGAGAAGAAAAGGTTGAAAAGGATGCAACAATGCATAAATAATAGTGGTGAATATTTTGAACATTTTATAAAATAAAATAAAAAATACATTTATTTGTAATAGTTCATTGAGAGGTTGTGCAAACTTTCCTGAAGCCCTAAGTACTACACACTAAAAAAAAAAGGTAGAAATTTCTACCTTAGGGTAGGATATGTGATATACCCTTAGAAAGATATAATTTTCTACCTTTTAAGGTAGAAAATTATATTAAAAACAATTATTTGTCATACAATTTTTTAACTTACAGGTATAATTTTCTACCTTACAAGGTAGAAAATTATACCTTACTAAGGGTATCCTTACTAAGGGTATCACATATCCTACCTTGACTAATAATTTCTACCTTTAATTTTTAGTGTGTAGAATTTGTTAAGCTACATATCTTTATCCTTTTTTATAAAAATGCTTTTTAATGTTATTAAAAAGTGGTAATTAGTGGTAATATTAAAAAGCCTTTTTTTAATGGTTAATTGTGATATAGCTATTTTGTGCTAATATATATTTTTTTGTGATTGTCATTAAAAAAAATAACTTAATTTATGATTATAACAATTTATTGTAACTTTTTTTTAACACAGTGTCTTTAAAACACAGTCTGTGTCCTCTCTGTTTAAGGAAAGTTTATTAATAAAGGGGAGCATTATTGGTACTCTCTGTTATTACATAGCTCTTATGTATTTTTTGATACCATAGTTAATAATGACCATGTTTAAGAAATGTTTTACGAATCACTAATTCATGAACACACAAAAAAAAATACTCTGCTCTATTAATAAACTTACTTAATCTAAAACACAATAATAAATATGTAAAATAATGCTTTTGTAGTTTTAGATGATTTTTTTTTATTTTCTTAGGTATCGGTTAGTTGTACTTGGCTTTGCTTCTATGGCGCTTGCTGTTATTAAAAAGAACCTAATAACTTAAGTTACCAAATGACAAGACAAATAAAAGCAAGCAAAGCAAAAAGATTAGTTTTTATAGATAGGGGTGCCATTGTCCGGATTTTTACGGAGGAGAGCCCAATGCTAAACTAATCAAAACTTTTATAGCGTTCTTCAGCAGAAAAACCGGGACAATGGCAGCCCTATATATAGATGAATTTGTATTTTATATTTTTCAGATAATATATCAAGTTAAATTGTTATTAGTTATTTATTTATTACTAACCGGTATTACAGGTTGCTTACTGCTGGTTATAAATAACAAACTGAGAATGAATTTTATAAATTTCGTAAGTTTTCTTCTTTTTTATTTTGAAATTTACTTAAAACTTGGTATATTTAAAAATTTATTTTTAAATTTTTAAGCAATTTTACATCAAAAAGAAAATAATTTCAAAATTACCTGAGATGCAGTTATCCTCTTGAGTGGATTATAAAGAAATAGCTGATTGAGTAAGTCCAAAAGATCATCTCCTGCAGCAGAAAATATTTCATGCAAAGGAATTCGTGGGAACTTTTTAAATTCAACAAAATCAGATAACTCTTTTAATTCCTAAAAGCAATTTGCATATATTTTAAAATTATTCTTTCTAATGAAGTGATGAATGAATATAAGGTGATAAACAATAAATTTAAAGTAAAAAATGATGAATAATAAATATGATATGATGAATGACAAATGCGAAACAATGAATGACAAATGTGAGATGATGAATGATAAATATGTGATGAATGAAAATTGTGACATGAAGAAGGATAAATATGATAAATGTCATGAGTAATAAATGTGATTTGAGGGGGGGGGGGGAATTTTAAATATGAAGTGGTGAATAATAAATGTGATATAATGAATAGCAAATCTGAACTATCTAAGTAATAATGTTAATGTTTTTGTTTTAAATCTTTAAAAAAAAAAAACATTTACATTTATTTACAGTTAAAGTTTTTCTTTAAAAAAAGAATACTTAATTGAAAATTATCCTATTCAATCAATATTTACAAAAATATATTAATGTACAAGAAATAAGGTTTATTGAACATAAACAAAAGAAAAAAATATCAATTAAACCCTGGTAATTTAATAAAATATTTTCCAGTAGGGTTTGATGTAAAGTCACAGTTTTTAATATATACAGAGACTTATTTAGCAAATAATTTACTAGTTTTGAATTGTGTGTTATAGATGTTTCAAAACTTGGTGGTTTTATTATTTTATTTCCTTAACATAAAAACTTTTTTATTAACTTTAGATTGTAAAAATAGCTGTTGAGGACAAACTGACAATTTCATGAAAAAATATAAGTTGAAATTAAAAAGTTTAAAAAAGAAAAAACACTTTGAAACTTTTTTCGCATTTGTTTACCCAGTTAATTATTTTTTAGGTAAGTATTTATTTACCCAGGTAATTATTATTACCTAACTTTGTAGCATAGTTGTTTAAATTCTATACAATATTAAGATGACATTTTATACATACATGCATATATATAGCAATGACATTTGTCACCATTGCAAAGTTGTATATATATATATATATATATATATATATATATATATATATATATATATATATATATATATTATATATATACATATATATATATATATATATATATATATATATATATATATATATATATATATATATATATATATATTATATATACATATATATATATATACATATATATATATACATATATATATACATATATATATATATATATATATATACATATATATATACATATATATATATACATATATAAATACATATATATATATATACATATATATATATATACATATATATATATATACATATATAAATACATATATATATATATATATATACATATATATATATACATATATATATATATATATATATATATATATATATATATATATATATATATATACGCCTCTGCAGGAATGGCAGACAATTGCCTGCGCATAACTTCACACCTGTGTAAGACAGTTTGCACTGGCAAAGCAATGTCTGTGCAAAATACAATTATATTTTTTTAAAACAGCAAAATTTAATGTTTTACTGAATTTAATGTTTTTTTGGTTGAGTTGTATTTTACTTACATAAACAAAAATAGTAAAAAAGCATTTAGTGTATTTAAAATAAAATATCACTTTAATAAGTATTATGTATTTATATAAGAATATAAAAAAAAAAAAGCAAAAAATTGTTTATTCATTATTACATTTTTGTGAAATGTTTTGGCAAATAAACTCGATAAGTTCAAATGACCAATATAAAAATTTCATTAAGAACCGTATTTTAAAAAATGTAAAAAACAACAAAGAACTTTTTAAAAAGCTATTCAAGTTTTACATTTTTAACGGAAAACAATTTAAAAATAAAATATAAAATTTAAAACAATTTAAAAATAAAATTCAACCTATGCAAACTACTCTTAAAACAAATTTTTTTAATACAAAATTTTTTTAAAGTTGTGTTTTAACTTAAAATGTAAAATACAACTGACTTATTGTGAAAGTAATAGATAAATATTTAATAACTAAAGTATATATATATATATATTACACATTTAATAACATTTTATAACTAAAATAATTTTTTTTTTTATAAATAGTTTAAAAAATTTGTTCAATTATGTAACACAAAAACAATTTAATCAAAAGTATTGAACTCATTCATTTAAGTTTTAATTACAAAAACCTTTTCTAATAACTATCTGCTTAGAGCCAGTGTAACTTCTCAAATTAGAAAAAAAAATTTACAAAGAAGAGGAGTAACAAATGAATTTTTTTTATAAATAGAATTAGGAAGAAACAAAAATAGAGTTAAAACTAGACTTAAACTAGAGTTAAAAAAATTTGGTCAAATACAACATTCTTTTTAACAGTTTTCCTAGCTAAACTACTAAAAAGTATAAAAAGTATTTCTATATCCAAAGATGGATGGATGGCATGGAGACCACATCTAGGAGATATCTTTAAAATTGAACAAGTTCAGCAAAGAGCTACAAAAGTTGTATGAAAAATCTTTCGTATAAAGAGCGAATAAATAGACTTAATCTAACAACGCTGGAAATAAGAAGAAATCACGGAGATCTGATCCAAATGTTTAAGCTGGAAAATCATTTAGAAATAGTAGAGTAGAACTCACCTTTAACAGGAAATATTAGAAGAAATTTTGTGTGAGAGATTATCAAAAACTCAGACATTCAACATTATTTTTTTTAAAACAGTATTTTAAGGAGTGGAACAATCTACTGAATGAAATTAAAACATCAAAATCAGTCTATAAATTTAAGGTTTTATTTGACAGGCTAAGCTCAGGCTGTTATAGCCCACTGTCTGCTGTTGGTGGGCTGCACATTTAGTTTATATAAATTTATATTTATAAATACTCTGTGAAATATTATTTATGCAGAAATATATATACCTATTACAAAATGTTACAATGCTTAAATAAATATCAGAAAAACAACGTATGCTGACTAATGTGTTTCTAATCTATTTATGATATGATACAAAACATTACAGAGTTACTAAAAACTAATTACTAATTCTAGACCATTTTTGACAGCGCTGATCGTATTTGGGCGCCACCCAAATTAAAATTTGAGGACTTTTTTTTTTTTTTTAACGGCAAATATTGTTTTTTTTTGCTTAAAAAACCAAACTTTTTCCTAGAATAGGCCCTGCACACACACACACATAATATATATATATATATATATATATATATATATATATATATATATATATATATATATATATATATATATATATATATATATATATATATGTATATATATATATATATATACACACATATATATATACATGTATATATACATATATATATATATGTATATATTCTGTTTTAATGGTTCTAAAAGTCATCATACTTTTTAATGTCATATGATAAAAAATGCATTTATTGTATCTTTTATTGTGAATTTAATTGTATAATAAAAGAAAAGGAAAAAAGGGAAAACAACGTAATAATTTTTGGCATAACTGCATCAAAAGTTTTGGATACTGCAAATGCTAAAGAGGAAGATAAAAAATTAATCCTAGATATGTTTAGTTCAATCAACTCAAATATTGAACCTAAACAAATTATAAAGCTTAAATCTAAATCTGATAAAGAACCACCGTTTGTTGTCGTCCTTAATAATAAAAAAGAACAAAATTCTTATTTAAAAGCTGCGAAAATTTTAAAAAGTTCAAGCAGGTTTAGCAATGTATTTATCAACTCTGACTTAACTGAAGCCGAAAGGTATAATGCCAAATTATTAAGAGATAAGTGCAAAAAACTAAATTTAGAAAATGCACAACATTTGGTTTATTATTATGGAATACGTAACGACAGAGTTGTTAAAATCGTCAAGTTGCAATTAGTTTCAAATAACAGGAAATCAAATCTGAACTGTTACGAATCATTAACTTCTGTTGGTTTTAACTATATGTCAATTAACAATAAATTTTCGTCCAAAAATAACTCGATTTATCAAATAAGCAAAAAAGTTAAAAATAAAAAAATTAGTCGAAAAAATATTGCTAACAAACAAATTAATTTCAATAACAATGACAGCCTTTCTTTACAAAAAAATTCAAATAAAAAATTTTCTTTTCTCTTTTTAATGCAAGAAGCCTTGCCAATAAACTTCATGAGTTTTATTTATATGCCGAGGCTACAAAACCGGCTGTAATCTGTGTGTGTGAGACATTTTTCAATAATAAACTTTCTAACGCTATTTTATGTCCTAAAGATTACTCAATTTATCGCAAAGACCGTATTAAAATTGGCGGAGGAGTCGCAATTTACTGTAGAAATGACATTAAAGTAGAACAAGTACAGATTAAGCAAACAGATACTGATATTGATATCATCTGTGTTGATATGATTTTTGGATCTCAGAAACTCTGTCTAATAACTTGCTATCGTCCACCTTTCTATACAATAACAGATGTTGCTTATCTTGAATTGATGATTTTAATTATTTATAATTTATGTTACTCGGTGTCGCAGATTATTATTGTTGGTGACTTCAACTTACCTAAAATGGATTGGCCTAGCTATGTCTCACCAAACGAAAAGTGTCATAGTATATTCTTAAATTTGGTAAACGAACTCGGTTTGCACCAATTTGTTAAAGAACCCACGCGCAATATGAATTTTCTTGATCTTGTTTTTTTGAATAACAGTTCTCTTATAAGTGATATATCTGTTGAGTGTCCTTTTAGCACTAGCGACCATAACACAGTCCAATTTTCTATAAATACGAACAATTTCAACCAGTGGGAAAATAAACCAGAATCTTTCTACGATTTTTCTAATGCTGATTTTAAGAGCCTTGAGTTATATTTATCAAAAATAAATTAGGATTTCGAGTTTTCTTGTGCCTGTACAATTGAGGATTACTGGAGCATTTTCCTAAGGCTTTTTGGTACTGGTATTAATGAATTTGTACCTATTAGGAAAAAATATTATAACAAAATGAGTAATCAATACCCAAAATACATTAAAAAAATCTTAAGCCGCAAAGTATTATTATGGAAAAGATGGACAAATAATAAAACCATTTATAACAAATCAGCTTACAAACAGAATGCCAGGAATTGCAAACTAATCTTATCTAATTACCAATTGAAAATTGAATTTAACCTAGTAGAAGGATATAATATTAGCAAGTTTTATAAATATGTTAATAATAAAATGAACATCCTTAATAAGCACCACCATCTAATAGACAAAAATAACAACAACAAGGTCACTTCCAGTAATATAGAAATTGCTAACGTGTTTAATAATCACTTTGGAAGTGTTTTTACGGACGATAATTGCTATTTGCCTAATATTGCCACCTATGTTAATGATCCAATAAGTATTGACACGGTTTTTTTTTCCGTGGAGTCAGTGTATAAAACCCTAATGGGAATTAATCCAAGTACTTCGTTTGGTCCTGATGGTCTACCTAATGCAATTCTTAAAAAGTTAGCTCATGTTTTATGTTTTCCTCTTTCATATATTTTTGAGGGTAGTTTTACATCAAAGGCTTTACCTAATCAATGGCGCAAAGCTTTTGTCTCCCCAATTTTTAAAAACGGAGCTACATCGGATCCTAACAACTATAGACCCATCTCT
>NC_088932.1:53467500-53555000 GCF_038396675.1 Hydra vulgaris | reverse complement strand
CAAGAACTCCAAACCTTGTATTGTCATAAGAATAAAGCTTTTTATATGCGGTGGACTTAAAATGAGCGAAGTATCCTTGATTATCAGCTTGAAATATAGAATTAAAATTAATTAAATATAACTTGTATTATTAAAAACAAAATTTTATTTGTTATAAAGTATGAGTGAAAATATACAATTTAAACAATAAAAATAACAATTATCCAGCCATTTTTCAAAACGCCTTAAGATATATAAAAAAAAAAAGTCAAACTTTTTTTTTTTTACGTTGAAGCGTTTTGAAAAACGACTGGAGATATTATTATTACATTTATATGATTAATAATTATTACATATATAAACATATATAAACATATACATAAAGTTTCAAAAAAATTATTTTAATTAAAATAAATATCTAATTCTTATAATACCAATTATTTTTCTTTAAGCGATTATCTTTTTTAAACGACCAACAATTATTACTTTAATAATATTAATAATACTTATGCAAATAAATATTATTAATATTGCTTTAGTATAATTATTGGTATTATTTACCTCTAAATCAGTTTCCATAAAATCAAACACTAAACTTATGCTTGATTTATGACCAAATACATCTAAAAGCTGTAAAAACAAAAAAAAAATTTAACTATGTGTTATATATATATATATATATATATATATATATATATATATATATATATATATATATATATATATATATATATATATATATATATATATATATATATATATATAAATATATATATATATACAACCCTCGGAATTAGGGTTAGGATTCAGCAATGCCGACCTAACTGCCGACCTGAAAGTGTTTGAGGTCAGCAAAAAATTGCCGACCTCGTTTCTATGTTTTATGGTAAGACCTTTGTATCAAATAATTTTTGCCGAACTCTAAAAAATTGAAACTTTTCCTAATTCCGAGGGTTGTATATATACGTACATACATATATATATATATAATATATATATATATATATATATATATATATATATATATATATATATATATATATATATATATATATATATATATATATATAAATTAGTGTATTCAACAAATAGAGTGCTCATTGTTCTTAAAGAACAGAGCAATAATAAATTAGTATAAATACTTAACTAATTTTTTTCTTTGACAGCTTGTTTCTCAATCAGTAGATTCATCAGAAAGCTACAGAACAAGCTCAGAAAGCTTCCGGATAACCTACTGATTGAGAAACAGGCTGTCAAAGAAAAAAAATAGATAAGTGTTTTTACTAATTTTATATATATATGTATATATATATATATATATATATATATATATATATATATATATATATATATATATATATATATATATATATATATCAGGGATGCGGAGTCCTAAGAGGACTCCGACTTTATATCTCTACTTTTTCCAAGTCTGTAGTGTCCAGAAGCTCTAAACATGTTTGTTGACTTATTATCTGCTACAATAAAAACATTCATGAGATTTAGTGACTTGAAATTTACTATTTTTAAGCCCGGAGTCCTGGAGCCCTTGCCGCCATTATACCTAAGGACTCCGGGCTCAAAAAATGATTGTTCCTCTAACTTAAAAGTCTTAATTTTTTTCCTATTAGTAGTCCATAAACTTATTTATATTTTTAGGGCTCCTGGATACCAAAAACTAGGATAAAGTAATCTTTTTGTGACTTTCAAATCCGGAGTCCTTTTTGGGACTCTGCATCCCTGATATATATATATATATATATATATATATATATATATATATATATATATATATATATATATATATATATATATATATATATATATATAAACCAAAGCCAACCAGTGTGGAGTCGGAGTGGGATTTTCAGCAAGAGTTCTTTCAAAATTTTGGACTCTGAAACTCTCAATCTCCAAATAATAATAAAAAATAATAATAAAAACATGAAAAATATTTATTTTGAAACTGTTCTTTAATGACATCTAAAATTGAAAAAAAAAAAAATTTTTAGAACATAGTAAAAAGGGGTCTAGCATAAAAACAAAAAGAAGCAAGTTTGACTGTTATTACTACTTAGTTAACAAAAAATGGTTAACTTTAGGAAACATAAATTTACTACCTTCTAAATAAAATTTATTTGAGAAAAAATAGGTTGTTGAAACAGGTCATGTCAAAGACTGACGGGAAAATACTTACATGTAAGACTTATGTAAAAACAAGGCTTATTTATATTACTTATATATATATATTATATAAAAGCGGTAGTGGTGTAGTGGTAGAGCGCTTGGTTCATAAGCGAGAGGTTCCGAGTTCGATTCCCACCATGTCCCTGGTAGTACCGCGCTCAACTTGTTTCTCCGCGCAGCAGCCTTGTTCGTCAAGGTTCGTGTTTCGGAGTTATAGAGTTGAGAGAGGGTTATAACCACAAGTAGCCTCCTCATCTGTAGTGGCCTTCTGGGCCTTAGGGAGGTGAATTACAAAAAAAAAAAAATTTGAAATTTTAATAACATAAAGAGATCTAATAACTAATAAGTAGTAGTAGTAGTAGTAGTAGTAGTAGTAGTAGTAGTAGTAGTAGTAGTAGTCGTAGTAGTAGTAGTAGTAGTAGTAGTAGTAGTAGTAGTAGTAGTAGTAGTAGTAAAAATGCTGCAACAGGTTTCCCTGTATAACGTACAGATTATGGCAGCCTTATCTACTTCATACTCTAATTTTAATTATATCAATATAAAAAAATTTACATATGCATATAGTATGAAGTATAAGTTTGTACTCTTTCGTTTTTTCATTTTATTTTTTTAGTAATAATCTCAATACTTATGCAGATTATTTGAAATTTCCACATCCAGCTGAGCCTTGAAATTGGTAACAGATGAAGCGCATATAAGCATTTTAATAAAGTGTTGATATAAATAGTCACCCCACCTCCTCTGCTGGACACGCTATAACAGCATGGCATTTTATGGACAGCTGACTCTTGTAGTATACTGATAGTTAAAAGTGATTCATGCTCTAAAGGAATGTCGCTTAGATTCAAATTGTCATTATATCAATTTAAATTACTTATTGTTGAGTGCTATTTGTCTATTATACCCCCAGCATTATTACAAATAACGTAGTAATGACCTGCCGTCACCCAGGTGTTTTTTAAATTAAGAGGCTTGTTATTCTTTTTAAACTTGTCTTGTAATTGTCTATCTTATCTTCTATATGCTTCTGTCAGATCTGGATTAATATGGATGCCTTCAAATTTACACTGGTTTGTTACAGTGTTCAAGTTAATTTTAACGTTAGTTGATTTTGGAATGCCAAAGACAATAAATTTTTTGTCACATATCATTCTATCTTTGTTCTCTCAGCAACATCATTAAGTATGCCTAGTTAAGCTGGCATATTAGTTAATTTTTTCCAACCACAACGGTCTATGCTTCCATTGTAATTGAGAAAGCAGTAGGGTTTTCCTCTAGTTGTTGGATTCGCTTTGTGAGGGCAATGATTGTGGATGTTTGTTCAAAAACTATTTTTGATAACGTTTCTACTTGCTTTAGAAGTGTCTTGTACTTATTATTCAGCTCAGAAATGTCAGCTTTTGGAGTGAATATGTATAAACAATAGTATATATGGTTTATATAAATATTATTCTAAATTATATATATATATACATGGGCCTTGTAATGAAGCGGGAGCGTTCACTCTGCGCACGTGAAATATGCCTGTAAACGACCTTGCAGGCACGACAAATAGCGCTTGCTAGTTTTGTTGCGAGAGTAAAAAATCGCGCTTGTCTGAAGAACTTGCGAGGGAGAAAATTATAAGTTGATTTTATTGAAAATATTTCAAGTAAAAAGTCAAAATATGTTTAAACAGTTAAAACAGTAGTTATATTCGTAATAAAGTACTTCACGCACAATTTATGCGTGACTTCAATTTTATTTTAGCGATATAAGTTCAAACTAAAAATGATTTATTTCTATTTGAAAGCTAAATCCAGCATGTTTTTTTTTTTTTTTAATAACAGTTGAACTTTGTTATTATCCACTTAATTGTACCCTGGTTAAGTCAAACCACTCACTAACTCATTAGTTTTTTTAGGGTCCATTTAACAAAAAAATTCTCTTAACTAGAACTTTTACTTTGAATTGCATAAAAGTCCATGTTATAAATATCAAAACTTGCAACATTTCAATGAAAATTCTAAACTTGAATGTTCAAACAAAAATGTTTAAAATTTAAATATCTAGCATATTTATAAATATCTTATAATTAAATATCTAGCATAAAAAGTTTATCAAACTAAAACTTCACTTAAAGCTTCGATTTCGTACAAGTTGGATCACATTCTATTAATTAATGACTATTATATTTAAAATGCAAAAACATCAAAATGTTGGAATATGAAATATTTTTTCAAATAAAAGTTAATATAAAACTAAATATTTCACTGGTATGTTTGAATCAGTTAAGCTTATATTAAAGTGTATTTATTTAAAAAGTTAAAGCTAAACGCAACTTAAAATAAAATAAAAAATAGTTTCAATGAACAATACGAGTAGCATATATATTCCCTATATAACTTTGAACTGCAACTTTTGGAGGCGTGCTCACAAGAAAAGAAAAAATGTTTCGCCACTAGTTTCACAAACACATTTCTCAAAATATTCTTTAATATATAAGTTATTTATATATTATATTAGTATAAGTATATATATACTTACAATAATATATATTATATTAGTATAAGTCTATTATATATTTATTAGGTATATAATCAAGTATATAAAATAATATTCACTTGATAATATTTAAATGGCGCATTCAGTTTAAATAAGAAAGCAGTTTTCTATTTTGTACAAACAATGAAAGAAGTTATTACTGCTAACGGATAGAATGGAATGTTTACTATTTTCAAAACGTTTCGTCGCAATGATAATTGAAAATTTAAATTAAAAAATTAAAACTTGATTGAATTTTGAAAAATTAAAAGTTTTAATCCACAAGATTTTGTAAAAACATAAGATTCTTTTGCTTTATTGTTTTTAATTTTTTACACATTTTTTGTTAATAAAGGATTTCCTTTTTCTTGATCTTTTTTTTTTTAAACTATTATTTATTTTAAATCAAATTAACGTTTCTATTGTTAAAATGTCCGCAATCAAGCATGTTAATTCAACTACAAAAAGGAAACAAAGTTATGTAGTCATCGTTTAGTAAATGGTGATATTTCATCATTTTTTTAATATCAAAGCGCAATAATATATTTTTATATTCTGTTCAGTAGTGTGGTGAACTTTAAGTTTTACAAGAGCAATCAAATATAAAAAAAAAAGTTTCAAAAAAGGTCATGCAGTTGTTTCAATAATTCTTGTGTTTTACAAGATTTGCAAGTTTGAACATTGTTTTGAGAAAGCATTTACTTTGGAAGAAAAAAAAGATAAAGATAAAAAAAGTTTAAATTATATTAAAATTATTTATAACAAAATTGTAAAAACGGAACATTTTTTAAAAATTAATGCAATTGTTTTTGTTTTTTCATAAATAAACAAACAAAAAAGCATTTTACTCTTATTATATTTGGGTGGTGAAGTTCTTGCAACAATTTGATTTCACGCAGTGCTGTTCGGTTGATGCCTGGAAATATGTTGGAAATATTAAAAGCATACTCTTAACAGACTCAACAGATCTATATAAAATGTAATTACCATCTTTGGCTTCAGAACGATCACCAAGTTTTATCTATTAAAATAAAATTCACAATTTGAAAAAAGTGATAAATAAGTTCTATTAACTATTTAAATATCAATCCTGTTAACTATTAAATTTTTTAATTTAACTATTAAATTTAAATAATGTATTATACAGTTAGTATATTATATTAAAGATAAGAAAGATATAATATCAAATTTTTAACAATAGGTTTAGCTGTAACACTTTGGCTCAATAATAAGGTGTACACGGTTATCAAAGTGTGGTTGCAGTCTAATGTCTTTAACTCACACAAGTCATGCTAGGAGAAATTGTCTGCAGATGAGTATCTAAAAATGAGTTCGTTTTGTTCTTTTAGAAATTTAACATGTGCCATATTATCTACAATTTCTAATACTTTGGCAAAGTATGTCTTTGCTCTACTAGCATAAGATACATATTTATCAAACTTTGCCAACCCACAGTTCACTTTACATTCCATAAATCTGCAAGATTGGTTGTTTTGATTACACATAAATCTGTCAACTATCTCTGACATAATATTAAATTTTTTTTGAAGGGCATTTGTTAACAACCTGAAATTTTTATGGTATATGCAAAGGCAAATATCGTGAGGAAGATCATTTACTAGCTTTACATAAAATGGCCGCAGACCGTAAAACTCAGATTTACCCAATTTTAAATTAACATGCTCACTTTTAAAAAGGAAACATGTGATAAAAGGTTCAATATCAGATGTAGATTGGTTCACCTCTCGCTTTCACTTCTTTCTTTCGCGATCTTTTCAACAAACTTTTTTATTTTTCACTCTTTTATTTAGTTTTAGCAATCTGATATTCTGGATGATTCTTTCTAAATTTTTTCTGAACTATTGAATGCTTAACTTTGTTTATTTTAATTCTAAATTCTTTTAAGCAACTATTTTCAATCTAACTAAATTATACTCAAACTAATTAATCAGCAAATATGCGATTCAAACTCATTGGGCACGTGTTGTCCGGAGGCCATCAGTAAGATGTCTCCTGGACGTCCAGACATTTGTAAGACATCCAAAGGACGTCCCCCGGACAATGTATGCCCACTGGGTACGTTATAAAGCTAAAGAAACTAATTATCACACGGATGAATATTTGGCAGTGCATGATATGTCTGTGGGTGATGCAAAAAAACAATGCTAAAATGTCATAGAAGAAAAAAAATACTTTTGTCATTCAATTCAGTAACTTAAAAATATGCAAAGTAAAAAAAATCAGTTTCATTGAAACTTTTTAACACTTCTTTTTTCAAATAGTTAGATTTTTTAAATCACGCATAGAAATTCAAAACGCCATTCAATTTGGCATAAAATTTAAGATACTTCCAAGATACTTAATTGCAATTTATGATAATAAAATATTAAAAGACATCATTATCTTTAAGAATCAAAAAATCTGGGCCATGAAATCAACTTTAAACATCATAACCACATGTAATAAGATTTTTTATTTATTGTAAAGTTTGAATAATTAAAACATGAAGAAAAACTTGTCTTCTATAATTTTTCTTTTGGACAACCAAAATATCACCTATCTTCTTTTGAATCCCATCTTCCAAATTAAAAAAAATATTTGTTTTTAAATTTCATTTTTTTGTCCCACTGGAATAAAAATGCCCTAAAGCTACTTGTGCATTGTATGAAACATTACAATAAATTTTTGCTTAGAGGGAAACTTTGAGGAATAATTTATTTAAAAACTTAAATGTTTTAAGTTAGAAATAAATTCATTGATAATAAAAATATTTATAATAGAGTTATATTTTAAAATAAGTTATTAGAGTTATTTTGTTCTGTTTTAAAATAACTATAAAAAGTTTAAAATAATTTTTATATATTTTTAAACTCCTGTCTCTGTCTCCTTGTATATTTTCTGAATTTTGTATACATATCTGTTAAAGAGTTACAAGTATTTAATTTATAAGAAAATATTGAATAAGATTAAAATAAGACATAAAAGTATTTTATATTTTATTTCTCAATTTCTTTTATCTAAAATATTTAATCACTGCTAAATTCCTTTAGACTATTGTGATCTGTAGTTGTTTTTTTAATATTACATTGTATTGTATGCTTTAATTTTCTAGTTTTATCTGATGATTTATAAAATGAACTAAAATATTCATGTTTAATATTAACATTATTAATAATAATAAAAATAAAAGTAATATGAATTTTATAATGAGATTTTATATTATTCAATGATATAAATCTCATTATAAAATTGTATTCCAGATAAATATAAATATTTTTTATTGAATAACAGCTATCGAGTTTAGTGATAAAAATTAGTTTAAGGTTTTTATAAAGCAAAAAATTTAAAGACTGGAAACATTTCCAGGTATCTAAATTCATGATCACTTAGTTTGAGCCCTGTAATAATATATGATTATTGCTGTATTTAACTAAGAACATTTTTTTTCAACTGAACTTTTTCACTTTGTTTTTTTTTCTTTCATTAAGTTTTTAAAAAAATTTTTTCTGGTAAGTTTTGGCCTCAAATTGCAATAAACGAATGAATGATTTATAGATAAATTTAAAATTACTAATATATAAATATATATCTTTATTAAAAAATTGTGATGAAACATTAGTAATTGATATTACAGAGATTATTCTTAACTAATTAACATCAGCAGTTTTGAAAATGATTGCTCATATAAAATTTGAAATCTTCTTTAACATTGTTAACTTTAAATATTAAGTTCTAATTTTTTTTTATTATTATTATTTGAAATTGATGTATGTAACTAAGAACATTTTCTCTTTCAACTACTTTTTTTTTTAAATTTAACCTTTTCATTTATTTATTTTGTAGCTTTTCTGGCCATTTGCGAAGTCAATCAATCAATTGCACATTTACACTTTTTTTTTCTATTTTTTAATTGTACCAGAATCATCAAATACTAGTCAATCAATAGTTCAGACATCAAGAACTGTTTGTAAGATAAAAATTTAAACAAAGAAAAAAATTGAAACTTTGACTGATTAAAAAACTGATTGTCGATTCCATGTGTTAGGTGGTTGAATTTACCGCTGGGCCATCTTCAAGATCTGTCATAGAGAGAAACAAACAATTATTTATTTTGTCAGATAAATGAACAATTGTTGCTTGCCCTCTTTAAACAGTTCTTAAAGACAGTCAGGGGTGCTGATGTCCAATACAGATTTCACCCCTGTGTATGCAAAACAAAAATAACAACAAAAATAGAATAAACATAAATATAATAAAGTAAAAATACATTTTTTCAAAATTTCGATTAGAAGCAGTAGTAAGTAAATAATAAAATAAAAAATATATAAATAAATATAAAAAATTAATGCCTGCATTTATGACACAATTTTTACTCATTTGATAAACCTTTTATACTTTTGGTAATAAAAGGAATATATAAAAAAATCTATAGCAAGTCTTCCCTGTGGCTAAGCAAAAATAAAGTTAAGATGGCTGAAAAAGACTGGGCATTGAATAAATATAAAAATTTTAAACTTCATGACTTATGACTAAACAATTTTGTAAATTTTTCCTTAATAAAAGCTAAAATAAGGTATCATAAAAATGATTTAAACTAAATCAGATTGAAATCAAAGAACTTTTAGATAAGTATTTCCAAACCAAACTCAAGTACTAAAAGAATCCATTAAACTACTCTGTAAAAAATCTAATCTATCAACAGCTCAAATCTTTTTAAACTATTTATCAACTGTCATTTTTACCCTAAAGAAAAAAAATGGCATTTGGAACTAAGGAGTTTGTATATCAACCAAAAAACAGAATTTATATTCTAAGAACAGTTAATAAATTCCATTTATTATGTTTTAGATGTAATTATAAAAAATCAACTTAGATCATCAAAATCTAGGAAATCAGCAGACCTAAATAATATTCCTCCTTTGCTATTGAAAGATTCAGCAGATTAATTAGTAAAATCTATCTTAGATAATATACTTATCCTTAAAAACTTTTACCATGCCTGATCTTTGAAAGGAAGCAAAAATTATTCATGTATATAAAAATAGTTCAGAAAACAATCTGGTAAATTACCACCCTTTATCTGTTTTGCTTTATTAAAGCATTTAGTACTATTTCTTATTAAATTTTATTTGGAATTAATCACATTTAATCAAAATAAATTGATGTGAATATATGATGTAAATTTCTTATTAAATTTTATTTGGAATTAATCACATTTAATCAAAATAAATTGATGTGAATATATGATGTAAATTTCTTATTAAATTTTATTTGGAATTAATCACATTTAATCAAAATAAATTGATGTGAATATATGATGTAAATTTCTTATTAAATTTTATTTGGAATTAATCACATTTAATCAAAATAAATTGATGTGAATAAAAAGTCATAAAAAATGGGTAGTAGAAAACTGCACCAGCTCCAACAAATACTCAAATTTATACAAATACTTAAAGTATATAAAATACATAAAAGTATCTAATAACTAAAGGTATCAGCGCTTTTAAAAAGCTTTCCAATTGATATAAAACAAATTACTTTTTTTACAGCTACAATGCAGTTTTCATTCTCAATATCTTCAGCCTTGTATACAGTAGCAAACTAAATGTATAAGAAATGAAAAAATAAAATTATTATTCTAAAATTATTATTTGAAACTAAAATTTTTATTTTGAAAATATTTAGCTATATAATTAATTTTCATGAAAAATAAATTTGAAAGCCCTAAATTAGCTTGACTCACAGCTCCTTCGCCTAAAAAAGAAACTTTTTTGTAACGTTTTGAGCGATCCTTTGATTCCAACATATTTTGCTTGGTTTTATAAAATTTAACAAGTATAGAACATGCAATATATATAATAATGTTATTTATAACTAGAATAGAGTTTTAAAATTAATTTAAAAACATTTTCATACTATTTGTACAATACAGTTAAGTTTTTAAAATTTCAAAAAAAAAAAAAAAAAACTTGTTTGAACATTTCGTGATGCACACAATCTCATGACATTGCCATTGACAGTAAATGGTAAATTTGAATTACCTTAAATATTTTGCCTCGCAACCAATTTAAACATTAACTTTTTGCCTCACTAAAAACATCACTAAATTTACTTTTAAAATCTCTACACATCGAACCAAAAAAATAACAAAAAATCTCTTTTTCTTTAAAACAACCAATACATACTATATCACTGTAAATACTTTAATGAAGTATTTCTATTACTGGTGCATTACATTCTATGACAGTTGTTACATTTTTTTATGATGTTTTTTACTTTGAATGCAAAAAAAAAGAGGATAATAACTAGATAGATTTTAGTATAAAAAAAATTACACTTTAAAAAATTCTATTTAAAAAAAATATTTTAACAGTATTTTGTCAGCTATATTTTTCAAAATATTTTTGTTGGCTTTACGCGTAAACCCCGCTTTTTCACTTTCACTTTTGTTTTGCATTAAGCTGGGTTTCCAATAAGGGGTCGTCCATAAAGTACTTTTGCTTTTTTTCGCCAACTCACCCCCCCCTCCCGCATTTCGCCATACGCTTTTTTGAATACCCTCTACCTCCCTAAAAGTACCTACGCTTTTAACCTACAAACCCAACATTTCATGAAGTTTTTCTTAATTTAATATCTCCATACATTTATAATTGACCTACTGCCCCCCCCCCATCTCATATGCGTCATTTGCAAACCCCTCTTCCTCTCCGAGAGTACGTACTTTATGGACGATCCCTAAACGTATTAACAGTAACTGTTGTTTCATGTTGTGATAAATCGTAATTGTTACGTTTTATAATACACAACAACCACTATCGCGTAAATTGCATAACTTAATGTGGGTTGCAAAGGCGCCTCTGATTAGGTAGATAGGATACACAAAGAAGGCCATCGAATCAATATTAGGATTGTAAGGACCACCGAGATTTATGTAGGGTTTCGAAAGTTACTGGAAAATCGTTAAATGGATGAGGTTTGTCTACGGGCCACCGAGTGTATAGTGACACCACTGGTGGGCTGTACAACTGTTTTACAGCATTTATGTTGTTAAACAATTGTAGCGGAAATCAATTTCCGCCACAACTGTTCTACAACAAAATTGCACAACTGCAGCACAACTGCAACTTTTCTACAGCTATTGGAAACTAAACGTTTGTATAATAAACGTTTGTGTAAGCTAAGTTGTATTCACGTGTTTTGTATCAACAAAGTAAAAAAAAGACATAGTAAAACCATGTATTGCTACAGCGTTCTTGTTTTTGTTTGAGGTAACTTTGTAAACTGGAGAAAACTTGAAACTTGTGTATGTTTATGCTGCTCCTGATCAAAAAGTTACCTCAAGCACAAACTACAAAGCTGTAGCATGGTTTTATTAAGATATATGATATATATATTTTTTCCCGCTATTGCGTTGTTAGAGCAATTAACTACGATAAACAAGCTTATTTTTCTAATATTTTGCTTTAAACATTAAATTACAAAAAGCAATCTGTAACACCTGTAAAAATAAATTAAGTGAGGTTTATTTAGAGTTAACATGTAAGGATTAAGGTATAGAGTTTATAAAAATCTCTATTTAATAATAATAAATCTATATGTATATATATGTTCTGTGATAAGTCCTTACGATCTTATCAAAGAACATATATGTATATGTGTATATATATATATATATATATATATATATATATATATATATATATATATATATATACATGTATATATATATATATATATATATGTATATATATATATATATATTCACTGCAGGCCAAAAGTTTCCGGACACTTGGATTTTGTTTAATTTTTTAATTAAAACTCCCATAATTATTTCAAAAAAATTCTTATATCATATCTATTTTATAAAAGATACATATAGTTACTATTTAAGAAAAAAAAAAAGAAAAAAAAGAAAAGAAAAAAAATACTAACAACACTATTATTATTAAACTGTCTTTTCGTCAAAAAATAACCCACGAGTTTTTATCACTTTTTTTGCGATCCGTGGCATCCTATTTATTAATTTATCTATTACTTTGGGTGTAATTGATAACCAGGATTCTTCTAATATCTGCCACAGGTGCTCTTTGGATGTTGGGCATTTTTGTCTGACCTTTCTGCCCAATTCTTCCCACAGTAACTCTATTGGGTTCAAATCTGTTGATTGGGCCGGCCAGGTCATGTTTTTGAGGACACCATTATCCTCTTGTTCCTTTATGTAGTTCTTACATAATTTTGAGGTGTGTTTAGGGTCATTGTCCTGCATAAAAACAAAACTACGACCAATAGTTCTTAAGCCAGAAGGTATAGCATTGTTTTCTAGAATTGTTTTATATTGTTCTTTTTTCATAATACCCTCAATTTTAACTAGGTCACCAACACCAGCTGAAGAAAAACATCCCCATACCATAACTGACCCACCACCATGCTTGATTGTCGGCACTAAACACTCTGGGATCATTTTTTCTTTTGTTGTTCTTCTGATGTAAATTCTACGTCTTTGCCCAAACAGTTCAAATTTGGACTCGTCGGTCCATAGTACTTTCCCCAGTCTCCTTCTGTCCAATTTTGGTGGTCTATAGCCCATTGTAACCTTTTCTTTTTATTTCCAATCCGTAGCAACGGTTTCCTGACCGCTATACGGCCAGAAAGTCCTGCTTGTCTAAGACGTCGTTTCGTAGTGGTTAATGAAATAGATTTTGAATGACTCCTATTAAAGCCTGAAGTTATTTCCGGGGCCGTAAGTCTTCGATTCCTTTTACTCATCAATATTATACTATTATCTTCTGCTTTTGTTGTTTTCCGTGGTCTACCAGATCTTTTTTTGTCTTCAAAAATGCCTGTTTCTTTCCATCGTTTGATGGTATCTTGTACAGTACTTCTGGCAACTTTTAATTTTTTGCAAATTTTACGAACTGAATACCCAATTACTGACCTCAAACTTACATAAACACTTAAAGTTAGTAAGTTTAAGTATTATAAATTAATTTTATTGGTTAATTTAATGATACAGGATAGATTTTAGCTTTTTATATAAAAATATCAAGTGTCCGGAAACTTTTGGCCTGCAGTGTATATATATATATATATATATATATATATATATATATATATATATATATATATATATATATATATATATATATATATATATATATATATACGTAAGTGTATATATATATGAAAAAAGAAAATATCTTTATATTATCATGTATAATATTGTATACTTGAAAGAGTGCTCAATAGATAAACTAGAGCTATATAATAAATATGTTACTGTTACCCGCAGTACCAGGAATTAGCTAAATGCTAATGTTTATAATATAATTTAATATTACAACTCTGAGTTTCATGTGTTATCACAATTATCAGGCAAGTAGTAAAAGTTTAATTTTGCTACGATTTGTTTAGTGGACGTTACGGTTTATATTGGTATTTTAGATCGTTACGGGACGGAAATTGATTAGTAGTTAGGTTAATAATATTTTTAATTTGTTTTTAGTTGGCTAATAACTGTGAAATAGTTATATGTTTAATGTTGTTTAAAATATTCTTTATGTGTTAATGTGTATTATTTGTGTATTAAAAAATAATAAAATAAAAATAAGATATAATTTCGGTTCTCTTATCTAACAGTTCTTCAGGTTTTGGATATGATATAATAGTAAATTTCTCATAAAGACATAGTGGGCATCTTTTGGAAATATTTGAGTAGGGGGGTACTGATTTGAGAATAGACCATGTTAGCATAGGGGTTTCATTAAAATTGTTTTTTCGATCCCAGACATAGTTTGATAGGGCGGTAGAATTTTTGTATTTATTTGTAATTCTACCGCCCTATCAAACTATGTCTGGGATTTAAAAAACAATTTTAATGAAACCCATATGCTAGCATGGTCTATTCTCAAATCAGTACCCCCCTACTCAAATATTTCCAAAAGATTCCCACTATGTCTGTATGAGAAATTTACTATTATATCATATCCAAAACCTGAAGAACTGTTAAATAAGAGAACCGAAATTATATCAAAGTGCCGCCACGAAAATAAATTCTTATTAAAACATTACAAAGCTCGCTACAAACCTGACTAACAACTATAAATAAAAATAACTATACTAATCTGCTCCAATTTTAATTCTTATTTTTATTTTATTATTTTTTAATACACAATTTTTTAATGACCTTTTTTTTATCAAAAATGTTATTAATTGCTGAAAATAATACTCTAGAAATATAAATTCAATAATAAAATTGATATTTTATAAATTAAAAAAACATAAACATTCATAACAAATAATAAAACAGTTTTGTCCAATTAATTGTTGTGCACGCAAATTTTGCAGAAGAATTTGGCTGTTTAAAAACTCAACAGAAAAGTTATTTCTATTATTAAGGTCTCAATTTGATTAGCATTTAAATAAGTTAGACGCTCAGGCACTTTTTCAATAAATGATAATGAATTCACATAACTGCTTGTTAAAGTGATACCCACTAATGTGGATTCTGAGATGCTGAACAAGATTGTTAATAATTATTATTTTTTAGGTTGTCCAAACATCTTTTTAACAATTTTTACTAAAAAATAATTGTAAGAATTATACTATGGTTATTGTTAGATAAAAAAATGCGTCGTTGCGTCAAAGAACCTACACACTAAAAAAAAAAGGTAGAAATTTCTACCTTAGGGTAGGATATGTGATATACCCTTAGTAAGGTATAATTTTCTACCTTTTAAGGTAGAAAATTATATTAAAAACAATTATTTGTCATACAATTTTCTAACTCAAAGGTATAATTTTTTACCTTATAAGGTAGAAAATTATACCTTACTAAGGGTATATCACATATCCTACCTTAACTAAAAATTTCTACCTTTAGTTTTTAGTGTGTAAAACTTAACATTTTTATTTTTTCCCTTCGGATTTTAAAATTTTCTAAAGGTCTTGCTACAGAACACCACTAAAGAGCATTTAATTATGAATTTTAAGATTATAGTTTTTAGAAATGCACCTACGCCGTCCGAAATGAGTCTTTTGGAGGATTTTATTGATTTATAGTAGTGGGAAAATATAATTTTCGACATATGAGTTCTAATACATTTCCTAATTAAATTAGAAAGAGTTACAAAACAAAAACCTCTTTTTCTCTAAAAGTCTCTAAGTACTTTCTGTACTTTTTCTTGTCTTACTTAACAACGTCCGTAATTTTTTTTAAGCTATTTTGTCTGATGAAATTTCACATTATTCAAAGCGGCCAACTTACTCCGATGTTGGACAATCTACTCTAGAGAAAATGTCCAATCGGACAGTTTACTCCGACGGACAGTTTTCTCCGTGAGAGACCACTTAGGCAGTTAGTTTTTCTGACTGCTGTCTCAAAGTTAAATGCCGGTGTCACGAATTAAATATTCCCCATTATATAATATCCCTTCGGTCGATATATACTTTCCGAGGGGAAAATTTATTTCGAAATAATATTTCCCCTCTTGTATAATTTTTTCCTCTATCTGCGAAATAAAATTTCCTCCGTTACATTAGTTCCCCCTAAATAATTTCTTAAATATACAAATTGATATAATTGTGCAATAAAATGTTAAAGAATGATCTAATTAAATACTAAATCTTAATGAATATACTATCTCTTTAAATGCTAAATTAACCTATATAAAAAACAAAGTTTCTGTTGAATCAAAAGCATCAATTAAAAAAAAATGAATGTCAGATAAGTTTGAACTTGGTTTCTTTAAACAAATTAATAACAATGACTAAAATTATGTTTGATTATTAACAAAATAAGTTCATGCAAGTTTAAAACGTTTTTGAACGTTTTAAAAAGCAAAGGCTTGTTAGTTTTCAAAATTTATGAACTAGTAATTCAAATCTGTATGAGTATTTTGTTATGCTTAGTAAAAAAGTTTCATAAAATTGTGGATCATTTTTATGAAATAACTTACAATTTTTATTTACTATAGTTATTTGCTATTAGTAAAGAACAAGAATATTTGTGAAAGTTTATTATTCAACTAGTTACATAAAAGTACAAAAGTACAAATATAAGTTGTTTTTGTTTTATTTAACTATTTGAAACAAGAATATGGAAAAAGAAGAAAGCAAGGTTCTGGTTATATATCTTGGGAAATAGGAATATCCATCAAAGTATACGAAAGACGACAAGAGGAAACTTCGAAAGAAAGCAGAATCCTTCCGGTTGCTACATGGAGAATTATTTCATATCGGAAATGAAAAACGACTACAACGTGTTGTAATTAGAGAAGATGAGAAAAACCGTATAATACGAACTCTCCATAGCAACATAGTTGGAGGATGTCACTTTGGGCAAAACGCCACGATCAAAAAAGCAGCTGAGAGGTATTGGTGGAAGTCGATTTCAAAAGACATACGCAAATTTGTCGGATCCTGCCCTGAATGCTGACGTGTGAATCCTAACAACAAACCATAACCTGCGACTAATAACAAACCATCAAATCCCAGTTCATGATATTTTTCACCGTTGGATAATAGATCTAATTGGTCCTTTGAAAAAAACTAAAAACGGAAAGAAGTATGTTGTAGTAGCAACAGAATACCTGACTAGATGGGCTGAAGTTGATTTCATTGCGGACAAGGATGCGGATTCTATTCATCGTTTCATTGTTCATCTGGTATTCAAATTTGGGCTTGCCACATTCTTCTTCACAACCAAGGACACGAGTTTTGTAACAAGCTCGTGGAAGATCTTATATTGAAATTAGACATAGAATCCGCAAAAACGTCACCATATCCTCCCCAGACTAATGGACTGACAGAAAGGTGATAAATGATTATACTCTTTTTTTATTTTTGTATAATTTTTTTAATAACTTTTATTATAATAATTTGTTTTTTGTGTAAAAAAGAGGCAATATTTAATAGTTTTAAATACAACAGTTACTAACTATAACTTATTTATTTATTTTGCACAACAGGTTCAACCAAACATTCCAAAACACAACCAAACTTCTGGACCCGGTGGCTTTTGCATATCGAATAAATAAACAAACTTCTACAAAATACTCTTCCTTTGAGATTATGTATGGAGTTAAAACTCAGATTCCAATCGATTTGGAAAACCGATTCCAATTGATTTGGAAAACCGGACAAGAGAGATTTTTCTGTGGGATACTAAAATTGACGAAGCCAAACAAGGATTACGAATGGCTCAGTTCGCTGAAGAAATTGGCGCGAAAAATTTTGAAACAAGTTGTTAACGCTATCAACCTAAAAAGATGGAATGAACCACATTTATACGCCATGCCAATTAAACCTGCAACCTCCGGTCAGAATATTGATGAAGTTATAGCAACAGAAGCATTGAAAAATTGAGTCGAAAAATTGATTATCAAAAAAGGTTTTAAAATAAGAACCCTGGATTTCAAAGTACAATCTAACAATTGGAGATAAACAGATCCTGATTTCAGACGCATGGTTAAACGACAGAATTATAGATGCGGTCAACAAAATGGTTTCAACACATCTTGGTAACAAAACAATCAATCAACTCTTCTAGTTCAGACACGATCTGGGTTCGAAGCAGTCACCTGGGAGTCGATCGTCATTCTTCACGACGTTAACCATTGGGTGACATCTGCATGCATTGAAGGAGAAGTTTTGTATTTAGATAGCCTTAATAGCTCCGTTTCAAACTATTTTAGACCTCAAATAAGACAACTCTATGTTAGACTTGTTAATCCCAAATTTTGTGGCCGTTTTGTGGCTCATTGTGCGGCCGTGGCGCAGTGGTTAGAACGCTTGCTTTATAAGCAGGAGATCCAGGTTCGAAACGAGCTCCGGACATATTTTCGCGTCACCGTAAGGAAGGAGGCGTGAACTTCCTGGTTAAATGCATTTTCGCGGTGCTCTGTGACAAGACTGTTAGGACTTCTTGGGGCACCTAAAATTAAAAAAAAAAAAAATTTGCTGTTTGGAAACATCAATCATCGCACCTTTTCCAAAAACTGTCTCACGTAAACATGAGCGCAAGAAAGCGATGCAAATTATCAACATTTAGAACATGTTATTTAGTATTTTTGAACTGTATTTTAACTGCTAAATTACGTTTTTATTTATTTTGATCGTTTTTTTTTTTAAATAAAATACTGGGGACCATGTGAAAATTCTGCATCAAGATTCGCCACGCATATTAACGTTCCTTGGTATCGGTCATAAATAACGTTCAGGCATGTTATTTAATAAATAAAATAGCGTAACAATAATTACTAATATTTTATCAAAAAAAAAAAAGTTTTAGTAAAAATTTTATCGGGGAATAATTATCACGGGCGGGGAAGAAATAATGTATCCCCGGAATGTTTATACTAGAATATACTTTCCGGGGGAAAAGTTTGTCCCGGTACATACTTTCCGGAGGGACAAAAACATGGGGAAGGAGGGGGGGGGGGGAACATTTGTCACGCGACACCGACACCGCCGGCCAAAACCGCTTGTCTTTTCGTAAAAAAAAAATACCCGTACTAAAATCGGTTTTTAGAACGGGTTTTTTTCATGCGGATTTTAGCTTGGTATTCATGGCAATAGTAAATTACTTTTATTTTAAAACATAAACAAATCTAAAAGATATTATTGTGTTAACAGTATCCTACCTATATCAAAAGTATATAGTATCCATATTACTATAATATATTATACTTGTATCAAAATATAGTTTATATCAAAAATTGCTCATTATTTGAGTCAATACAATATTAAATATAAAATACAGATTATCGGGATAGTTCACTACTTGCTACTTATTTTACATTTTGATACAAAGCCTTCTAAGATCTTGATAACATTATGTTCTTACAAAGCTTTCAATTAAAATGTTAATTCAAAGCTTTAATGTTTAGATTTTATTTAAATAAATAAAATTTTATATAAAATTTAATTGAAAAAAAGTGCAAATTTTATTTAAATATTTTAAATTAAATTATATATATATATATATATATATATATATATATATATATATATATATATATATATATATATATATATATATATATAAATTAGTAAAAAACACTTATCTAACTTTTTTCTTCAACTTGGAGTTTCACCATTGCTGGATCATTAGGAAGAGTTCTCTTCCTGATGATCCAGCAATATATACATATATATATAATATAATATAATATATATATATATATATATATATATATATATATATATATATATATATATATATATATATATATATATATATATATATATATATATATATATATATATATATGATGTTCATAGCCTTGGTAATTTATCTAAAGAAGGTCTTGAAACAAACAATATAGATATAAGAAACTATTTAAAGCTTTGTAAATCTAATAAATTAGTTTTTCAGCTCTCATCTAAAAAATTTTATAATTTTGAATTTTATTAAAAAACACTAGTCTGTCAAAAATACCAAGCTTTGCATTTGTTATACAGTTTTTTTCTTAAATCATTGTTTAAATTATAAATAGCTATGGTCCTAAAATCGTTTCCTTCCAACTGTTTCTAATTCTGATTCAAAAAACTCCAAAACAATTCTTTGATTTTGATTTCCTAGTAATGCTCTACAAACAATACTAAATGAGTTTCTTGAATGTAAAACTCATTTAAATGTTTTTGAAAAATCCAAAATAGCAACATCAACACTTTTTCCTCTATTTTTTCTGTGATTATATTTAATGTTTTAATGAGGTTTGTCACAGTCTTATATATCACAAATTAATTCACTAAATTCTTCATCATTTATCTTGATTACTTGATAGATTTTATAAATAGGCAGCATAATTGGTCTCAGGTCTTTAATTGACATTGGTAAAACTAATTTTGGCATTGACATTATAGGTGATTATATAATCATCTATAATGTCAATATATACTTAATATATACTTATTATTAAATTAATTTAATTATTTTGAATAAAATGTTTTCAAATAATAAATATAACATTTATATTATCTAACGTTAATTTACTTAATATTATCAATTCTTAAGGGTGTAAAAAATTTTTAAATGTAAAAAAAAACAGTTATTTTTTAATTTTTTAATTTCTTATAGTTTACTTATATAATTAAAAAAGCAGTTATATACAAACTGATGCTCAGGAAGTATTGAATGAGTTTATGGAAGGTCAGTTTTGTTTATTTATTACTTGCAAATTTCTAATGTATACAATAATAAGGTATTTTTTTCAAAAGATGTAAAGAAAAAGAACCTATTAATATTTTTTAAATATATATAAAAAACAGCATCCATATAGCATGTTTGTTTGAGAGAAAGACTGAAAGTTAGTTATTTTAGTTGCATGTTTTATACTTTATTGGTTCAGTTTTTATATAATATAATCTTTTTTATATTATAAAATAGGCTGCATTATGTATATTATACTAATTATATTATAGCCTATTAATAGACTGCATTATATGTATTGTACTGTAAGTTTTCAAATAAATGTGTAAATCAAAATTTTGTCAGGTCAGGTGTACGTCCATCATGATCATCAATGCTACTTAATATCTGTTATGCCTATAAATATTTTTGTGTGTGCGTGTGTGTCTTTTATATAGTTAGATGTGCCTTAGTTACTGTGTAAGCTTACCTAAAACTCACTTAAAATGTATGTTGGTGTTCTGTCTAAACCTCTGGCAAGGTGTTTACTTACCTGTAAGTTACTATATGTATGTTTGTGTTCTGTCTGAACCTTTGGCACAGTGTTGGTTTACCCATAAGTTACTATATATATGTTTGTGTTCTGTTTGAACCTCTGACACGGTGTTCACTCACCTATAAGTTATTTTATGTATGTTTATATCTCTGATGCAGTGTGAGCTCAGTAACCAACTAGACACAGAATGGACTGTTGATAATATTTATATGCTTTTCTACTGCTTCTAATAAGATTCCTGATTTCTTTAAACAATTTATAAAGGTCTGGTCTGAAATGGAATTCCATGCTTTTGTTAGCATAAACATAGCAGTTAAAATAGAAAACTTAATTTTCCCCAGTTAAAATAGAAAACCCGTCCCCAGCTCCGGCTAAAAATGAGATTTTTTTCAAACCCGGCCCTGGCTAAACTGTAAGATTTAGCAGGGGTTGATAGCCGGGGCTAGAAAAAAATGTATAATTCTTTATATATTATAATTTTATGCTTAGATTTACTAATTACTGAATACTGGCATATATTTATATAATTTCAAACTCTAATTTACTTCCAACAAGATTGCAAGCAACCACTATTAAGTTATGAGTTACTTTTAAATAGAGAATAAGTAAAAATACTAGGAAATGGTTAACTGAAGACTTGAAAAGTTGTAGGTTGCATAAAAGAAAAACATGAAGATGGCTAATAGTTATAAGGTTTTTTTGATGTGGAAGGAGAAAAACTGGGTTGATTAAAGGGACAGAAACAGTAAATAGATGCAACTTGTTGAATAAGAAACAAGCAAGAATGAGTTTTGGTTTATCGTAATAGAGATGATAGCTTGTTTGAGCATTGACCATGATTGTATTTGTAGTAAAAAAAAAGAAATGCAACCTTACAACAATGGGAGAGTGGCTCAAGCTTGCTAGATAAAGCAGGTCTAATTTATTGTTATTTTTTTGTTATTTTAATTCACCTCCCCAAGGCTGAAAACGCCTCTACAGACAAGGAGGCTACTTAATTGTGGTTATAACCCTCTCTCAACTATATAACTCCGAAACACAAACCTTGACAACCAGGGCTGCTATGCAGAGAAACAAGTTGAGCGTGGTACTACCAGGGATGTGGTAGGGATTGAACTTGGTACCTCTTGCTTATGATGCAAGCGCTCTACCACTACACAATGACCGCATTACATTTACAATGTGCTTTTAGACTTTGTCTGAGAGTAAGAGGGTTATTATTCATCAATATAGGAATACCAACATTATTGCAATATTTTTTTGCAGTAAATAAATGGGTTTTGTTGTCAACAAAAATTGCAGATTTTAAGACCAGAATTTAAATCCATAAGCCACAGCAAGCCTTAGGCTGTTACAGAAGAGAGATCAGATTAAAAATCAACTGCTTGTTCTAAGCAATCAAAAAGTGAAGGTTTTTTGTCAATAGTTTCCTTGCTCTTTAACTCTATTCTTTTTTTTCCTAGTAACTCCCAACTTAATAGTGGTTGTTTGCAACCTTGTGATTTAATCAGAATTGAAAAAAAAATAAAAATGTAAATAGAGATTTTATTTACTTTGTGGTCACAAAACATTTTCTAAACATCTTAAATACCAATTTGAGATGTCGAAATGCATCTTGTGCTGCTCTTTAAATTCAGGACTTGTTAAGAAGCATTACTCAAAATGCATTTCACAAACAAAATGTTGATTTTACCTACACTTTTAGCAATTTATGTTAAGGAAAAAGGTTTGTTTCTTGGAATATTTAAATATTTTTTATTATTCTATATTTTTTTTATTAGGCCCTTATTTAAATGGAATTAATTTTTTTGTGAAAAGATTAAATTTTTTAATGAAAAAAAATAGATTAAGTAAATTTTCTTTTAAACTTATAACGTAAAAATGTTAAAATTTTAAAAAGTCTTCATCATAGATTAAAATGTGTAAAAATAGCCATAAGACTTTATTTTATGTTTTAAGAAAGGAGAAGTGTTTTGTTTATAAATTTATTTTCAATATGGAATTGAAACTTTTTGTTTTTAATTCAAGATCGCTTTAAATTCATGACATAAGTTTTATTTATGAACATAAATTATGTTTATAAATATCTTATTCATAACTCATAAAACCTATCTATAATTTGTTTACAATCTTTATTAAAAATGGTTCATTAAGTATTTAAAAAAACTGAACAAAAAAACTGTATTGTGAGTATTTTATTAACTGGAGTGTTTTATTAAAGGAGTGTTTTAATAAAGAAGTGTTTTATTAAAGGAGTTTTCAGGAAAGTTATTGATAAGGCCTTATTTCTCAGATATTAACGATTTTAAAGGGTAAGAAGATGAATTAAAAACATTCTCAGGTGATGTTTCAATATGATTTGTTTGATCAGTAATCAGAGTAGAATTTGTTTGGGCTTAAATGTCTTAAGGAGACTGTAGTTTCTCTTTTATCTAGATACCTTATATGAGCAATTTGAGGGTTAGTGTTTATGAATGGAAGTTCCATTCATAAACACTAACCCTCACCATTCATAAACACTAACCCTCTAAATATTACCAGTGGTTCATACTTATTATAAAATGAATGTCTTTTCAACAATATTGGTCCAGGATGGCTTAACAATGAGGGTACAGTGCATACAATAGCTGTTTTATTCAGATGTTCAAACATTCTTTCTTAAGGTGTTTCCATTGCTTTAGTTTTTATTAAAGATCTTAGAGATAAGAAAACATTTAACAATACTTTTTCCCAAGTTTTAATAGGTAACTTGTATTTTCTGGTTGCATTATGGTTCCATTAGATTTCCTTAGAGATTATATGCTGTAGTATGACTTTTTAGAATACATGTATTTTCAAGTATTGCATAAAGATACAGGTTGCTGATTGGTAATAAGTCTAAAATCACATATAGTAAGGTATTGTCTCCAATATTTGACTGATTCTATTATTGTGCATGCTTCTTTCTAAATAGAGGGATGTTTGAGCTTACATTTTTGGAGTAATCTTGAAAAGAAATTAACAAGGTGACCATTCTGATTAAGAACTGCTTCTAATTTTCATTTTCATCCATTTAATCTGTCGCAGCATTTTCAATGTTTCATTTGAGTTGATTGAAATCATTTATACACTGATAAAAGTACTTAGTGTACTTTCTACTTTTGTGTGTTTTTGGTAAGAGAAGCTTTTTTTATCAAAAATATTTGAGATCCATTTAGAGTAACAAGAGAATTCTTCATGGATTTGGCATCATGAAGCAAAGACATCACTTTCTTTGGTTGAAGCTGACTGGGATGTGGTTTAAGTTTTCCTTCATCTTTAAGGTAATCAAGAATGCTGATTTTATTTTGTAAGAAACTACATTTATTATGATTAAATGTAAGATTAATATTTTCAAATAATTTGTGAAGTTTTTTATTACTACCATGCTCCAGATTACTATCATGCTGCACTTGGGTTTTACCACATATTATCACATCTAAATAAGTAAAAGTATCTATTTAAAGAGAAAAATAATTTTTAGAAAATAATTAGAAAGAGAAAAATAATTTTTCTCTTTCTATTATTGGAGGAAGCAAATTTCTTTAAATTAATCCAATGTCAGAATAGTCTAGTCATTAAGTGAAGGTTTGTATAAGTTCAAAGGTTGCTCAACAAGATTCATGCCTGCTATTGTAAGTTTAGAAGAGTTACATAGCTTTACAAAGTGGCCAACTTTCCCACATTTATAACAAATCAATTTCATAGTAGGACAGACAATGTTGTCATGCCTTAGATTCCCATAGTTCCAGTAAATTAAAATTTGAGTTTGAGTTTAATTGCTTTAATTTTTTTATTATTTTAGCCATTCTAGAATTTTCTGTGCAGGCTACAAGGTCTAGCTTTTGAAAATATTTCATCCAAACATATTGTTCTGTTTTCTAGTAGTTGCTGTCTTTATGCATCTCTAATATACACATAATATGCAGACACCTGTTTAAAGTTTTGCTAAAACTTTAAAAGCTTTTTGATAGACATCAAAACTTTCTCCTAGCTGTTGTTTATGTATTGCTAAAAGATGTTGTGCATAAACTCCATTTGATAGTTTGATGTAAACAGATTGTAAATATTGTATAGCTGGTTCATCATTTGCGGATTCACTTTTTATCTCATAAACATCAGGAACCACAAAATTTGTCAGAATTTTTAGTTTTTGAAGGTCTTGAGGGAGTTCATCAAGATAATACCCAAATGTTCTCTACCAATGTTTGAATAGTTTTGTAACAGAAGTTGAGTTGAGAAATGCATCAAGGTAAAAAGGTCTTAGGGCTCTATCCATTTATTATGTGTTTTTTTTTTTTTCAGAATTACAAAATTGAAACACTTGTACTAAAAATGACAATAAGTATTATTCTAACAAGTTTTTTTAATCTGAAATAAACAAAGTAAATAATCAAATCACAATAGTTTCAACAAAGATCAATAGTGAATAATAATCCAAAAAAACACTAGAGAACTCGGATTGTTGCTGTTCATCAATACAATGATAATTTTTTCAATCAACAATATTGTGATATAATGTTCATTCAATCAAAGATATTGTGATATAATGTTCATTCAATCAACAATATTGTGATATAATGTTCATTCAATCAAAGATATTGTGATATAATGTTCATTCAATCAACAATATTGTGATATAATGTTTATTCAATCAACAATATTGTGATATAACATTCATTCAATCAACAATATTGTGATAATTATAAGCAATAAACGACTGAGTTTTGCTTGGGTTAAAGTTTACTAGCAAATAAAGGTCCCAAGCTATCACAGAAGAGAGATCAAATTAGAGATTGGCTGCCTGTTCTAATCAATCAAAAACTGATGACTTTTTTGTCAAGACTGGGTTATATAGTTCATCAGGAAATAGTGGCACTTTAGAGGCAAGACTACCAGGAGGATTGTTGATATGGAATTGGAACAACATAGGACCAAGCATGAAACCTTGTAGTACAGAAGTTACAGGAAATGTAAGATCAGAAGTTACAGGAAATGTAAGATCAGAAGTTACAGGAAATGTAAGATTTTCATCTAAGACAATTTGATATTGTGGTTAGAAAAGAATGATAATAACAAAATAGAAAGATAATTTTTAAAACTTACTCAGATGCACCATAAGAAAGATGCTTTTGGAAAAGATCAGCATTCTTTTGGAGAAGACCAGCATGCCAGACATACAGATCAATAACCCTTGCCTCACTACTTCTATCTAATGTATGATAGAACCTGTTAGCAAGTAATAATTAACAAATCAGCAGTAAGATTAAAATGATTGTCAGAGAGTTTAGGCTCAAGATGAGTTATGAGAAGTTTGGTAATATGAAAAACACACAGCAGACAGTGTTTTATAAAATTTGGATTAAAATACTCATAGAGAATAGATATAGAGATTGTTTAGAACATAGAACCAAGGATAAGAAAGTGACACATTAAGAAGCTAATGGCCTCTCTTAAAAATTCTTGGTTTATCTAGTGCGAAGTCATAAAAAATTGCATAGGCAATGATATTAAAAACTCATTTTTTTGGAATAAAACCGCTTTTTCTTATATACTCCAATCTTATTATTTCTTTTCTTACTTAATTTCATTTTTTTTATCTATAAAAAAAAAAAAATTAATTGAAGTTGGTTAACTTTGTTTCTAGTACTATTTACTTCCTTTGTATTCTAGTACTTTGTTTTCTGTACCTAATCAAATAGCTGAAAATGTGTTTGTAAGTTTATTGTTAGTGATGATGTTTTGTTGTTAATTATTTAATGTATTCTATTTGACGTTTTTCCAATAATGCTTGATTTATTAGTTTCCTTGCTACATTCTAGTTCATCTTCATTTATTTAGTTAGATTTTTAGTTCATTTATAGCTTTAGTGATTTTGAATGTTTGTTTTAATTTTGGCATAAATTTTTGATCACACTAACTTTGTTAGTATTTATGCGGTTAGAAGGTCTGCAAAAACTATCTATGTGTTTGTGTATATGTGCCTGTATGTGTATGGTGTGGGATTTATAAATGAATATAAAAATCTATAGAAATATAAATAAGAATTTTCCATATTTTTTCTGTTTAAATACTCCAGTTGCACATGTTGTCCTGCAACATTTTTGGGAGATTCATGAAAGTGAATCAACCTAATTTATTTCATATTAAAAGATCTTCAAATGGAAATATCTAAATAGTATTCAACCGTCTTTATACTAACAATTTAAAATTTTCTTGAGTTTTTATGTTTTAAAACTGCATTTAACCATCCCATGTTGCTCTTGCTATTACTGTATACTGTTAATTCTTTTATATCCCACTTTCTAGCTAAATTTAGTCCTTGAAGAATTGAGTCCAGTTAACTTATATTAATATGGTGTGTATCACTTGCTAGCTGAAGCGTCTTCAACAACTTCTCCCCATATATTTCTTTAGATTCTCAATCGAAAAATACATTGTCATAAAAATTTATACAGATAATTTGCAACATTTTATGCAGCTTCTACACTTTCATCAGCAAATATATTATGTAGTTATCACATGCTTTCTTTATGGTTGGGTTTACATTGAGCAGGTGATGAAGAATTGTGGTCATTATTGTTAGAGACATGTTGATACCAAAACACATTCTGGTAAAACAATGCTGTTGCCGATTTATAATCACCGTTTAATATGGCCAAAGTTTTTTATCGATGTGAATTTGAAAAGTAGGCTTTCTTAAGACCATTTTTTTTTTTTTTTTACTTTCAATAACACAGTTTCTCTTGGCAATCGCCCACTTTTGCTGTGTGAAATTTAAATTTAAATTTGTTGAGAGCTCAGAAGTCTCCCACTGAAAGTATCTTTTTGCTTTTGTTTACTTGAACAGCGCTCAAAAGTTGTATCAATACATTAGGTGGTCCCAACCTAGTTCATTATATGTACAAGAACGCCAGAATTGATCCATTCATTTATTTCTCTTTGGTAACTACGTTTGTGCTCTTGGTTCAACATTTGAAAAAAAATTCAACAATGAAAAAACAAATGGTATTATTAATTGCGACCTCTTTATTTCAGCTCAATGATGCCATCCACTTTTTCCTGCTGAACTTTGCAGTGAAATCCTTATGTTTTATTCCGTTTATTTGCTTTTGACTTTTTGAAACAAAATCATGTGTGCATTTAGCATGAATTATTGTGATTGAGCATCCGGAATCAATTAATGCTATTTAGAGCATTCCATTTATTTTCACTTTTAATGACAGCAATGCTGTTTCCTGGTTTGGAGTGCAATATCCACCAAAGAATACTGGATTTCATTATTTCCAAGTTTTCCCTTTCCCTTGCAGTCCCATGTTGAAAATAATAAATGCAAAATGATGGATTGACTGGCCTTTCATTTGTCATCAAAATATTTTTCCTGTTGTGGCTTTGTCATGGTAGCCCTTTTTGAGCAGTCAGTAATATCCTTACAGAACACTTTTTTGATTTCTTTAATGAGCCAAAGTAACATTCAAATGATTTTGTGTTTGTACACATGGACTAAGCTATTCATATTTTAGCTCCTTTTATATATATGTAAAAAGAGCTGTATGTATATATACAGCTCCTGTATATATATATATATATATATATATATATATATATATATATATATATATATATATATATATATATATATATATATATATATATATATATATATATATATATATATATATATATATATATATATATATATATATGTATATATGTATATATATATATATATATATATATATATATATATATATATGTATATATGTATATATATATATATATATATATATATATATATATACATATATATACATATATATATATATATATATATATATATATATATATATATATATATATAATATATATATATATATTAGGGATATGACTTTTTAATTTTTTTTCAAATAAAATGTTTCCTGTATCATAAATCGATGAACTTTTACCTAAAATCATGAAAAAAGGCCCAAATAGCTTTCTGCAACAAAAAAAGGTCACCCCAAAATAAAAATTTGATTTACCATTTTTATACATTCATTTTTGACCGATGTTTTAATCTTAAGCTTAATTCTCAGCTTAATTCTATTTATTTCATTATTTTGTTATGAATTTATAAATATAACGCCACACGTTACCATGGCAACGAAACGGCCGTGTGCCGGCAAATACTTGGAATTGTTATGTGATGACGTCATTGTGTTACCACGGTGATATAGACGACTGTAACAGACTGTAGAAGATTATAGAACTTAGTAGAACATTCTGGAAGCTCTAAATAATTATATAAGCGAGCTGCTGTCAGAGCTCAGTGTTGATAATGTGAATAGTTCTATGAAGTACTCTGCGTGTAACTGAGCTAATAAGGAACTACTGTAGCGAACTAAAGACGCTGTAAGTGTACGAAGTATAAGTAGTTGTAGCATTATCGTTAGGATACGGACTGGATTATCGAACTGTTATCAACATTGACTGGATTATCGAACTATAATTGGATTACTATACAGTTAAAGTATTTTATTAATTAAACGACTTTATTAAACGGATATTTACGCTCAGCTATCCGTAAAGTCGTAACAATATTATATGATGTCTCACAAGAAAAGTCATACCACAGTAACAAAGAACAAGAAGACTTGGACTAAAAATTTGGTGAGATTTCAAGAGTCACACAGAAGAAGAGGAAGCGTGGCTGTAGAAGAACATTCACTCGATGAAAAATCCAGAATACCACTTCAATTGCAGATCGTAGGAAGATACCAGTTTCTCGGAGCATATGTTAAAGGAAGAAAAGAACGAATAGACCAAATTTCTAAGGAAATTACAAAATTGTGGGACAATAAACTAAATTTTCCACGTGTGTCTGATCAAGTGATAAGAGCAAAGCTTATGAAGGTGCTGAAGGTCTATGATGAATGTGTCAAGCGTGGAAAATATGATGTTCTCAATGCATTATTTGACATCACGAAAGTGAATGGCCAGTGGTTATCCTCGGAAGATAAACGTCTATACCACCTACAAAAAGAAAGTAAAGGACAGGTGGGGTACTCAACAGGACAAGTGGCAAGTAAAGAAACCATTCACCCTTCCAAGAGAAGGAAAGTCCAGTCTGGAACAGCAATACCTTCCACATCACAAGTCCTGTCTACCACAGACAGTGGTACTGAATCTGAAAACTGCAAAAGTAAGAGTGAAGATGATGAAGACGACGACGGTGATAAAGACGATGATGAGGACACTCAGAAAAAAACTAGAAAGCACTACAAAAGTAAATTTGCTGTAAGTATGGTTACATCAAGTGGAGTTTCCACAAAGAAAGCTGCTAAAATATGCAATGTATTATCACAACAAGGTATTGATATTCCAACTCCAAGTCAATCAGCAATTTACAAGTCCATATTCAAAGAGGCAGGTAAATTAAAAAAAGAAATGATACAACAACTTAAAATGGAACAGTGGTCCTTACACTTTGACGGCAAACGAATAGATGATAAGGAATATCAGGTAGTTGTACTTCAGAATGAAAGAACTGACGTGAAACTTGATGCACTGCGTTTAAAAGATGGCAAAGCTGAAACTGTTGCTGAAAAAATTGCCAAACTTATTGATGAATACAATTTGTGGAATTCAATTAAGATGATCATTACTGATACAACAAACGTCAATACTGGGAAGAGAAATGGAGTTGTTGTGAAGTTGCAACGTATGTTTAAATTAAAGGGTGTCACAATACCACAATTTATCGGTTGTCAGCATCACGTACTAGACAGGATTCTCCGTCTGGTGATGGACGAAGAACTTGGGGGTGATACCAAATCTCCAAACATTGAATACCCATTTGTGTCTGAACTGTTGAATAAGTATGATGAACTGAAGGATAAGTTTGTGAATGGAACTGTAGAAATTCTTGATAAATCAGGGTGGAGAGACGATATGAAGTTTTTGTACCATTTAACAAGAGTGTTTAGGTTCTATGAAGAACAAAGAAACTTCCCTCTGATTCACTTTCAGAACATTCCTAATATGAGCAATGCCAGATGGAACTCAAGAGCCATTCTCGCCATTCTGGAGTTCATTCTTATGCCTGAAGCGAGAAAGAATTTGGAGAAGGTTTGCAGGTTCATTTCATATGAGTGGGCAGAACATTGGTTTAGTAGTCAAAAGTACAATGACAATGACTTCAAGAATTTATCTGATGTATTGAAGCCTTACAAAAAGGCATTGCAGTCATTCAAAAATCACTGGAAGAAAAAGCCATCCGTCATCGACATACCACGAAGTAATCAGATAGCTGAACGTGCAATCAAGGTGATGCAAGACCTGTATGCTTCCTGCAGAAAGAAAGACAAACTGCAACTTCGATTCATTCTAAGTAATAAGCGCTAGACTCTTTATGAGACGTGAGCATCATGTGACCCATGTACTAAACACAGTAGGCCTATAGACACAGACAGTTATGTATATTGTTGTACTAGACGCTTTGATACTGTTAATTTTGTAATACTTGTATAATTATATATCACATAATGTTTTTTGTTATATCACAGTACATGTTGCATAAATAAATAAAATAACAACAGGAGTATGACTCTTACAACATCTTCAGCCTTTAATATTCATTTACTGTACAAAAGTGTACCTATTGAAAATTCGATTTTTTGGTTTTGGGGTGACCTTTTTTCAAAATATGTCAAAATGAAACATCTATTCGTTCTTTTTACATAAAAGTTCATTGAATTACGATACAGGCCTAGTAGGTTGCAAAAAAGTCATATCCCTAATATATATACATGTATATATATACATGTATATATATACATGTATATATATACATGTATATATATACATGTATATATATACATGTATATATATACATGTATATATATACATGTATATATATATATATATATATATATATACATGTATATATATATATATATATATATATATATATATATATATATATATATATATATATATATATATATATATATATATATATATATATATATATATATATATTTACAGTATTGAACAAATTATTGGAAATTTTTGTTTCACACGCATACTTCTAATCAACTTGCCTCACATGTCGTTGATCTCATCATCATGAAAACACTCATGAATCAGACATTCTATTAGGACTGATATATTGGTTATTGGCACTTGGATTATTGGATTTTATCCTGATCCCAAAGTAACACCATAGGATTCATGTCATGAAAATTCCATAGCCATGGGAGTACCTCAATGTCACTTTTTGTCATCCAGTCATGTATATGGAGCTTCAAACCGGTACTGAGCATTTTGATGTGCTTTTCCACATTTATTGTACTCTATACGATGTTCAGACGACTTGTCCCTTATCCTTTTGGTGGGTTCTGCACTCCACACCATGATCTTTGTGGGGAGCGCAATATCGTCTGATAGGGAATCTTCCCTGAACTCCTTTCCTGGTCTTCTTCTTACAGTCTGAACTCTATCATCTAATACTTGGATGGTAGACTCATCTGAAAAGATGACTTTTGACCAGTTCTCATTTTTCCAGTCTTTATGTACCAATGCTCATTCCATATGTGGTTGCTTCATTTTCTTAATTAGCTGAGATTTTTTTCTTGGGCAGTAAGCATGAAACTCAGCTTCCAGCAATCTTCAATTAGCAGTCATCCGGCTTGTCTTCACATGTCACTCTTCCCAAGTAGCAGCAATTTTTCTACATGAAGCTCTTTTGTTGTATTGGCACAGCTTTACAATTCTCCTGTTTGTTTGTGGAGTTGTTTTACTCTCTCAGCCACATTTTCCAATCCACTTTGCTTCAAATGCTTTCTTCATTCTGCACACAGATGAGGTGGATACCTTCAATATTTTTGCCACTTCTTTCTGGCTTATTTCTGGCATATTTTTCATTAAAACTTGAGTTTGTCCCTTTTTTCTGGGACTCAGATCACTCATTCTCCCCATTGTTTGTCTAGAAAAAGCAAATTTTCTCAAAACGAGATCTTCGGTTTTCAGGATCAATCAATCTAAAAAAAACGTTTTCACCTCTGAGTTCTAATTTGTTTAGAACTTTATATGTATTTATATGTATGTATGTATGTATGTATGTATGTATGTATATATATATATATATATATATATATATATATATATATATATATATATATATATATATATATATATATATATATATATATATATATATATATATATATATATATATGTATGTATAAATTAGTAAAAACACTTATCTAACTTTTATCTTCAACATAATGTTTCTCCATCAGTAGGAAACATGTTGAAGATAAAAGTTAGATAAGTGTTTTTACTAATTTATTATTGCTCTGTTTTTTAAGAACATTGAGCACTCATTCGTAGAATACACTGACATAACACACACACACACACACGCAGAGGTTTGCAATAAACCTGTTAGTTTTAGTGTAGGTTTTTTTGAGTTTTACTGATTCTTATAATGTTTTTGTTTACTTTTGAATGAACAGAGAGTTAGGTAGATGAAATAATAAAATGATTTTTTTAATTAATAAAATCCAGTTTGTTTTTTTTTCAAAACTTTGTTATTTACAAATTTTGTTCAGTTTTGAATCCAAAATTAAATAATAAGCAGATAAATGGCTTTGTCCAGTGTACCCATGGTTATTCCCAGTTTACTAAATCTTGTATCTTATCTCAGAAGTTGGGCTTTAGAGACTTTTAGCAAATCTTGACAGTGTTATTAACAAGGTAAATCGAACATTCCATCTCTTATTGATCTGATCTTATTATCTCTCCCAAGGATAAGGCAGAATTATTTGCAGAGAATTTTTCATCTGATTCAGCTCTTGAATCTTAATGCCATGGAAAATGACATCTGTGGAAAATGGCATCTGTGGTTCCACTTTTTAAAAACTCTGGAGAACATTCTAACCCCTCAAACCATCAACCGATCAGTCTTTTATCTGATATTAGCAAAGTCTTTGAGTCTTTGATCAGCAAGTTTCTAACATCCCATCTTAGTCGAATAACTTTGGGACAATCAATACGGCTTTTGTTCTCGCTCTATGGCTTGTTTGCTAACTAATGTGACTGAAAGTTTTTATTGTGCATTAGATGGAGGTGGCGAGGCTAGGGTTATAGCTCTTAACATATCTAAAGCTTTCTACAAAGTTTGGCATGCTGGTCTTCTCCATAAGCCAGCTTCATATGGTGTATCTGGGAAAGTTTTTTGAGATTGTCAAATCATTGTTTTTTAACCGCCTTATTAAAGTCATTCTCAAGCCAACACTTTTCTTTATTTTCAGTAACTTCTGGGGTACCTCAAGGTTCTATTCTTGGTCCTGTATTGTTACTTTTACATTATGCATTAATGATCTTCATGACAATCTTAAATTAAAGTAATCTTACATCTTTAGTTTTACATTCTTTTTATTTCATCTTACAGTTTTTGATTTTTAAAAAAGAAAAAAAGAAAGATGTGGTTGCCTCTTAAACTGGTCTTAACTTAAACTTATTTACTGGATAGGATTTGTCAAGAAATATTTTTCTAATCTGAAATTTAGTTGGATTTTTTTGGGTGTCTAAACTGGTATACAATTGTCATAATAGGCCTGGATACATCACTGTTTGGACTTTCATTGAAATATATAATAAACATTTTTCTTATAATAGTTACTTTTGTTTACTTTAGAAGCACAAAAACAAAAAAAAAAGGTGAATAGTTTTTTAAAATTTTCTAGTTCAATTAGCTAATAAAGAAAGAGATGAATTAAAAGCTGCAAGAAAACGAACTCAAGCTCGGTTTGAAGCTCTGGTTAAAGTTGGTTCTGAAGTTGATGGAAATGATGGTAGCTCTGATGTGTTAGTATTCACTTTTACAGGTTTTATATTACTGTTTGGTTACAAAATTGTAACTAATAATTTTTGTTTTAGTTACATTCGTAAACCTCAAAGGAAAAAAGTAAGGAGTAAAACAGCTGATATAAATTTCAGTAAAGTAAAAAAAAGCACTGAACTTTCAAGATTAAAAAGTCAATCACAGGAGCATCTTATCAAAGGTGAGTTGTTGTTAAATTAGGTTTTGTTTTTGTATATATATATATATATATATATATATATATATATATATATATATATATATATATATATATATATATATATATATATATATATATATATATATATATAATTAGGTTTTGTTTTTGTATATATATATATATATATATATATATATATATATATATATATATATATAATTAGGTTTTGTTTTTGTATATATATATATATATATATATATAGATATATATATATATATATATATATATATATATATAATTAGGTTTTGTTTTTGTATATATATATATATATATATATATATATATATATATATATATATATATATATATAAAAAAACAGTTTTTATGCAATAAAATGTGAAAAATGTTTATATAAAATTAATATTAAATAATAAATATTTATTAAGATTAGAATTGTATAAAAGTAAATTTGAAATCACCAATCATATTGTTTTAAAGATAATAGACATAACATTTACTAACTTCTGTGTGTGATTTTTTTGAAATGCCTGAGAAGATTTTACTTAAATTTTTCAAATAATCATATTTAATCTCAAGGAGAATAGCTTTTATCTTCTAATTAATAATTCCATCTCAAGGAAAATAGCTACTATAGTCAAATTTGATCCCAGGCTTCAATCAGTGTAAGTTTTTGAAAATCATTTGAAGCTATAGATTTGAGAGAGGGTTGCTATAGCAATAATTAAAAATGGTAAATGCATTTTTGACTATAGTGGCCCCCAGTATATCTCTATGTATATACATTTTAATTTTTGAGTTTTAATAATTTCTTATTAGCAGTACAGTTTATACATGATCCCATTTCTTTTGTTATTTTTATATCATTTCTTCATAAAAGTTTTTTTAAAAATGTTTCACACTCTTCTTTAGCACTCTACACATCATTAGGATGCTTGTTGTGAGTGGATGCTTGTTGTGAGTGGATGCTTGTTGTGAGTGGATGCTTGTTGTGAGTGGATGCTTGTTGTGAGTGGATGCTTGTTGTGAGTGGATGCTTGTTGTGAGTGGATGCTTGTTGTGAGTGGATGCTTGTTGTGAGTGGATGCTTGTTGTGAGTGGATGCTTATTGCTGAAACATGATTTTTATCTTAACTCTAACAAAAGATTAGAAGAGTTTTTTTAAAGAAGTTTCTCCTTGAACCTCCTTGAAACACAGCAGTAGCACAACATGAGGATAATTCATTGATCTTTTGATTCTTTTGATTGCTTTTTATATCATTATCATTTAATTATTTTTGTTTCTTTTTTTCTTTATTGCAAGCACACATTTTTAACTGATAATTGTTATCAGTTTTTTATTTAATTTTTATCTTTATATCACTTTTTTAAAATAAAAATTTAGAAAAAAATAATGAAAAGATTTTGTTATTGTTGTTTTAATAGATATATTTGATGGATGTAGCAAAAAGTTTAAAATTTGAACAATAGAAAACTTTATTTATTGTAGAATCAATTCAATTTTAACTTCTTCTTTTTGAATTATTATTGTTGAAATTAATCATGATGATTTGTTGTTCTTAGCAATTCAAAAAGATTCTTCAGAGCCTGAAGTCCACTATGAAAAGCTTGCAGGAGATAAAAGACTTAAAAAAGAAAAAAGAAAAAAACCAAGGTCAAAAAATATTTATAATTTTTTCACATTTTAAAATGTGTGATTAGCCTGCGATCCACTCACATACCATATAATGAGACGCAATGGAAATTAATTAAGATTAACAAAGATTAGCCAATTAATGAAGATTGTTTAAAACTAATATATATATATATATATATATATATATATATATATATATATATATATATATATATATATATATATATATATATATATGTATATGTATATATATTATACTTCTCAAGATATTCAGCTTCTAAATTATTTTTTTTAACTTTAAAAAAAAAAAAGAATTATATTTTTTTAATTAGTGTTGGTGTGTGTCAGGGTTTAGAAATCAGATTTTTGCAGTTCATTGTCAGAAGCTCTCTCTAAAAAAATTACTGTTAGTTTATCAAGTCAATTCCATGTGCAGTTGTTTTTATATAGCAATACAGGATGCCACATTTTTGCGTTTTTGGGAATATTTATTGTTATTGATCTACAAAATACTGGCAATTTTTTATTGATATTGTCTTCAATTACGTAAAAAGAAAAGTAAAAATAGGTGATTGAATTTTGGGAAATTTAAACCCATTGGAAATTCTGTGGTATATGCAATGCCGTTGGGCTGGCTAACACCCTGCTATAAAAGCAGTTCTTTTCAAATCATCATTCTTGCTGAGGTGCTTTTATAATACTGCTACTTTTATAATACTGCTACAGTAAATTCTTGCATATGCTGTTACAGTAAATTGAATAAAATTACAAAAATTACTAAAAACGAGGCGATAAGTTTGGAAACAATTATATATTTGAAAAGTGTAAGTAAAAAGAGAAAAAAGGAGTTTTGATAAAGAAAATAACATTTCCATTTTGATTCTCATTGTTTTTAGTTTAGTCATGTTTTTAACTTTTTAAACTTCTATAGTCTAATGTTACTTTATCACTTATACTTTTGTTTAATTTTATATGTTTTATTGTAATAGAAAAACTGGAGAGGATGAGAGTAATAATGGTAAAGATAAAAATAGAAAAATATCAAATGAAAAGTCAAATGCAGACGGTTCTGTTCCTAACAAAACTAATGAATCCAATGTTGAAAAAAGGGTTAGTTTCATTAAATCTTAAGTTTAACAAAACTTAATTCTGAAAACAAATTTTACAAATGGTTATTTTCAAAATTTCTGAAGTTTTTTAATTTTGGAAACATTGTGAAAATTGTTTAGTTTGCTGTATTTTTATTTTTATTTAAAATTTTATAAACAGATATATATCATCATCATCATCATCATCATCATCATCATCATCATCATCATCATCATCATCATCATCATCATCATCATCATCATCATCATCATCATCATCATCATCATCATCATCATCATCATCATCATCATCACCACACTGAATGACTTGGCTTTACCACCACTGACCCTGCTGACCCTAAAGCCCATAACTTCTGCATTTTTGAATCTCTTAATCAGATAGTCAACTTTGTGATTTGTTTTCCAGACAACCCTAATTACTTACCTTCACTCCTTGATTTGTTTCTTTTCTCTAACCCTAGGTTGAGTTCAGTTTCTCCTTGATCTCCTCGGTGATCAAGGAGAAACTGAACTTAACCTAGGGTTAGTTATTAGTATAGAGATCATTACATGGTGTATCTGACCATGCAATGATCTCTATAAATCTTTTGTCTTGTACTTCTATGGACTCAGCCTATCATCACACTATTACTACTACCCTATAGCTGACTGGGATTCTTTACATGATTTTCTATGTGATGGTCTATTTATTATTGCAAGAAATCAATGTAAAAAGGTGATGTAAAGCTCTACTATTCCCAGTTCACTTGTATTTTATCTCAGAAGTTAGGCTCTAGAGACTTCAGGAAAATCTTCAACAGTGTCATAAACCAAGGTCTCTCATTCATGGGACTGATCTTATTATCTCTCTCAATAATAAGGCATAACTATTTGCTAAGCACTATTCTTCTAATTTGACTCTTATAATTTGAATCATGTCTTGAATCTTGAATGGCCATACTCTTCTTTCCTTTCCAATTAAACAGGTTAACCCACTGTTAGACATTTAAATCACTCTAGCTTCCATTGCTTAAGTCATATATCAATTAAACTCTTTTAGGGCTTGTGGTCCAGACAACATTCCGGCAGTCTTACAAAAGTGTTCTCCAGAGCTCTCTTCAATTTTCTCTAAACAATTTAATAAGTGCTTAACTAAATCTTGTTTTCCTGCCAGCTTGAAAATGGCATCTGTGGTTCCAATTTTCAAAAACTCTGGTGAACATTCTGACCTCTTCTATTATTATCCAATCAGTCTTCTTTTTGTTATTAGCAAGGTCTTTAAGCCTTTGATAAACAAATTTTTAACATCTCATCTTGTGTCAAATAGCTTATTGTCAAACAATCATTACGGTTTTTGATTCTCTCTCTCTGTGCTGACTTACTAACTGCTGTTACCAAATAATTTTATTATGCATTAGATGGAGGCGGCAAGGCTAGGGCTTTTGACATATTTAAAGCTTTTGACAAAGTTTGGCATGCTGGTCTTCTCCATAAGCATACTTTTTTGGTATATCTGGAAAAGTTTTTGAGATTATCAAATCATTTCTTTCTAATCGCCTTATTAAAGTCATCCTCAAAGGCCAACACTTTTCTTTATTTCCAGTAGCTTCTGGGGTACCTCAAGGTCTATTCTTGGTCTTGTATTGTTTCTTATCTACATTAATGATCTTCCTGACAGTCTTACATCTAAAGTGGCTCTATTTGCTGTTAGCTCAACTTTTTACTCCTGTCTTGACAACAAATCTTCTCTTTTCAATCGCTTAAAAAAGGCAATATAATATTGAATCTGACTTCACTTCTGTAACTAATTTAGGCTTGCAGTAGCTTGTTGGTTATAACTCCTACAAAACCCAATTGTTCATTGCAAATAACAATCAAAATACTGTCAACATTCCTATATTAATGAATGGCAACCCTATCACTGATTCCTCTTATGTCTTCTTGGATTTTTGTTTACTACTGACCTCTCATGGTAACCATATATATAATCAATTGCTAAGTTAGCATCTGCTAAGGTTGCTTCTCTTTATCATGCTTGCTATTTTCTTACTCCTGATTTCATTCTCTATCTTTGCAAATCTTTTAATTGCCCCTGTATGGAATACTGTTGTCATATTTTGGCTGATTCCTGATGGTTCTCTTTCTCTTGTAGACAAGGTCCAAAAACGCATTGTAAACATAATAGGACCCACTCTATCTGACAAGCTTGAGCCTCACTTTCATTGTTGTAAAGTTGCATCTCTCTTTCTCTTTTCTACCCATACTATCTTGGTTGCTGCTCAAAGGAGCTATTGTCTCAAATAATCATTCTTGCTTGATTCATCATTCAGCAAAGTCTCATTCTTTACTGTATCTGTCCCTTCATGAGTCAGGAAAACATCATCATATTTTCCTGACTCATATAACCTTTAACTTTTCTAGTCCTTTTGTCAACTGTTTTCTTGCTTTTTAACTCTATTTTTTGTTTTCTTGTAACTTCCAACTTAATAGTGTGTGCTTGCAGTGTTGTTGCAGTGTTGTAAACCAGAATAATAATAATATTAAACTACACATACACATATATACCAGACTAGAAAATTTGATGAGGCCCTCATGTATCTTTATATGATATTCTCGATTTATGGAATGGCTTAAATGTAATGATGGGATTAAATGATGGTGTTGGTGGTAGCAACATATGGCAAAAACACTTTTACCAATTTGGTATTATAAATACCATATTCATACATCCACGCCGTCCCGTATAGGTTTCTTGTTTTTGTTTGTTTATATATTCACACACATATAAATAATGTTAATATTTTGCATTTTAGAAAAATAGTACAAAAGTTCGAAAAAAGAAGAATGCAAGTAAAAATATTTTAAAGTTTAAAATCGAAATATAACAATTATTGTTATCTCTTAAATAAGAAAATTTACTAAAGTTTACTAATTCTATACAAAGTATTCATAAATATTTTTTGTTGCCACTTCTTGATTACCTGTAAATTTTTATTCTTCATTAATGTTATATATATATATATATATATATATATATATATATATATATATATATATATATATATATATATATATATATATATATATATATATATATATATATATATATATATATATATATATATATATGTATATATTGGGTCATGTGCATGAAGTCATTTTGTTTTATAATCTTATTCTTTTATAACAAATCATCTTTTTCAGATACTACAGAACGAATTATAAATGCTCTTAACAAAAAAAAGCAAGATGACGGTATTGTGAAATTTCTTTTTAATTGTTTGCATTTTCATTAGACACTTTAACTTGAAATTGCGTTTTCTTATTTTAGGTTTGCTATTCTGTATAATAATCCACAAAACTGATGAGTTGAGACCTGATTTTCGAATTAGACATCCTGTAATCAGAATCCATATTGTAAATATGAATAGTGGACATTATATAAAAAAGACAGATCCGTATGTCCTTTTTTATTTTCAAATTTATGACTTTTTTTTATTTTGACTAAATATATGTCAAAAGAAGAATTTCTACTTTAATTGCATGACAATTTAGAATGCGAAAAGTATTAACTTTATACGAAAATGAAAATGTTGATTATATTCTCCCAGTATTAACTCAGCCATATGATATTGCTAAAAATAGGTATGTTATCTTCATGTGTTCATTTAAATTTGTTTTGATGGGTTCCGGTAATGAATCATATTTAGTTATTTAGCACTTTTAAAATATGGAGAAATCTTTTTATTTCATTTAAAATTTGTTCAGTTATTTGCATAGTTAAAGTTTTTTTAGTTATTTATCCAGACAATATCCAAACAAAAAAAAAAAAAAAAAAAAGAGTATCCTCCTCGACTGTAGTGGCCCCCCTCGGGCCTTGGGAAGGTGAATAATATTTAAAAAAAAAAAAAAAATTATTATATTTAAATTGTATAATATAATTTATTTTAAAAATAAATATTATTAAACAACAATTTTATGAATGCATGCATTTAATAGCATAATTATGCTAATAATCAACTGAATTACGTTTAGTGAATGAAATGCAAAAATTTCAAAAATTGGTTTTTTGTCTCTCGTGGTTAAATTGATTTAAATAATTGAATTAAATTTTTGTTTATTGTTATTTCATTTTTAGATGTCTTACGCCACAATGGAATGAAACAGTACTTTATAATGAAATCTTCTCTTATTTTTTGCAAAGAGAACCAAATGACCCACCTGTTATTTTATTTTTTGAGGTATTTTTATTTTTAAAGTTTCTGCCACTTTTAGTGGTGATACTTAAATAATTATCATTAAAAAGTATTACATGTTAACTACAAAAAAAAAATATTGAAAAGATAGCATATAAAAAAGTAGTTACTTATGTAAAATATAAAAATAATAATCTTAATAATATCAAATATGAAAAAGTTTGTCACAAATGTAAGATATAAAAATATTAATACTACAAATTTATTAACTTCGATTAACATCTGATAATCTGTTAAAATTAAATCAAAATTTTATATACAACCTTCATTATAAGAAAAAATGATGTCGGCAATAATTTACCGACCTCAATCTTTTAAAGGTCGGCATCAGGTTAGCAAAAAAAGTTCGATACAAAGGTCTTACCATAAAACATAGAAACAAGGTTGGCAATTTTTTGCCGACCTCAAACACTTTTAGGTTGGCAGTTAGGTTGGCATTGCCGACCCTAATTCTGAGGGCTGTATATACATACTCTTGCTTGATGACAATGCAATAATCTCACTTGATTATAATTCAATATTCAAGGTTGATGATAATGCAATATTTAGTTATTAGTTTTGCAATAAGTCAAATAAATTAGTTAATTTTATTTTTATATGTAAAGAAAAATAATAACCCATATATGCAATTCTAGGTTTAGCAACTCTAGGTTTCAGCTAGATTTAGCAGTAGTATGTTCACCTAGGATGCATAAGCTCCTAAATTCAAAACAGTTGTTTACAACTTTTTTTTTTCTTTTCTAAGTTTAAAAAAGTAAATTTGCTTCGAAAAAAAAATTGAGCAAATTCCTTTAATTTTTGAAAATTGTGACTTGAATATAGAAATAAAATTAAAATGTAAAAAAAATTGGTTGGTAAATTCAAGTTTGAATAACAGAAAAGAATTGAGTTTAAAAGCATCTTCTTTATATTGACTTGTTTAGTTGACTTATTTAGTTATTGGCTTGCTTAGTTATTAGATTTTGCTTTAATGACAACAAAACTAAAAGACCTCTCAAAAACAGATCATGGTTGGCATAGACTGGCTTGGGCTTTCTTAAAGGTTTATTTGTTGATTTTGTTTTTTGTTTTATTATTTGCTTTGTTTTTTAAGAGAAAAATTATTTGATAGTTGTTGACACATGTTTAGATAGTAAGTCCAAGTGGAATCACCAACACTGGTAGAAAGTTACGCCTACAGTTCTATCAACCAATTTCAAAAACAAAAGTTGCAAGCAAAGATGACAATAAATCAGTTGATGTAAGTTTAATTTTCTTTAAAAAATATTGTAAACAATTTTTCAAAAAATTCAAAATGATCACCCTACTATTCGCTCTATTTCTACTTCACCTTATTATAAATTTAATAACTTGTTAAGACTTTAAGTGTGATAAAGAAATTTCTGCTGAATCAGAAATTTTATTAGTAGTTTAATAAGTTGTTAAAAATAACTTTTGATTTTCGGAGCTTTAATTAGATAAAATATTTAACAATTCATATGATGAATGACATGAAACAATAAATGAATGAATGAAAATGAAGCATTCAATGATTCAAGATACCAGGAATTTTTTTAAATCACAAGACCTATTAAAATTTTTTATCTATTAAAAGTTTCATTGAAAAAATTTTATACTTTGTTTTTTTAAAGTTAAAAGATACTTTCAATAAGTTTGCTATTTAAATATTATTCAAGAGATAATAATTATGCTTCATTGATTTTCGATGTAGATTAATTATTTTTACTAATAATAAATAATAAGGGAGACTGCGGAGACTTCAGACATGGGGAGAGAATGGACACTTAGAAATCTCCTACCCTGTTAACATTTTTTTTTTAAATATCTTCGCTTCCAGCAAGGCTGCAAGCAGCCACTAATTAAAGTTGGAAGTTACTGAAAGAGAAAAGATGAAGATTGTAGAGCAAGATAACGATTGACGGACGACTTAAAGGATTGCAAATTGTATGAATTAGGAAAGTAAGATGAAGGAAGTGAATTCCAAAGAGCTGATGTTTGAGGAAAAAAACTAGATGAATAGGTGTTTTTTGGAGCACTTAGGAACAGTCACAGAAAAAGGATGAGACTTATTGAATGACGAGTAACACAAGAATGAATTTTAGTAGATGGCACAAGAGATGTAACTCTTTAGAGTAGTGCCCATTATAGTATTTGTAGAAAAGAGAAAGAGAAGCAACACTAGGGCGATGTGATAATGGTTGGAGGTTGGCTGCAAGAGCAGGTCCAACTATGTTTACAATGCATTTTTGCACCTTGTCTAAAAGAAAAAGGGCATCATTAGAAGAACCGCCCCAGATTTGGCAACAGTATTCCATACAAGGCTGGATTTGAGATATATAGAGATAGAGAATAGAATCCGAAGTATGAAAGTGACGAGCTCGATAAAGAGATGCAACCTTAGCAGATGCTAATTTTGCAACTGATTTCATATATGGTTTCAAAGAAAGATTGGAAGTAAAAGTTAATCCCATAAGATGAAGAGTAGATGACTCATTGAGTACATCACCGTTCATAAATATAGGAAGATCTAAATTATTGCGATAACGATTGGCTGAAAAAAATTGAGTTTTATCTGTATTGAAGTTCACCAGCCACTGTGAGCCCCATGCTGTAGCAGAAGTGAGATCCTTTTCAAGCTCAAATGCCCCCTCCAAGCAATCGGATCGCTCTCCAGAATTTTTGAAGATAGGGATAACAGACGCCGCTTTCCAGCAGGCTGGAAAACAAGACTCTGATAAGCACTTGTTGAATAGTTTTAAGAGTATAGACGACAGCTCCGGAGAACCCTTCTGCAAGACAATAACAGGTATATTGTCCGGGCCACAAGCTGTAGAAGAGTCTAGGCAGGAAATCACTTTAGATACAGATTTAAATACATTAGGACAATGATGTCTATAGTCAATATAATGGTTGACATTTGCTCTTAGTTTTAAAATAGTTAGGTGATAGTTTCCCACTAAAAAACAGATATTTGAGTGAAAAAATGATTTTTGGTTCTTTGATGTAAAATTATCTCCCCTTATGGGGAGACTTCTGACATCTTGGACATTGTATAAAGACTAATTGTCAAATGCTTTTGTAATGATTGCAATGAATAACAATTGTAATGTAACTTTTGTAATGAATAACAATTCTCTATGGACAATAAATAAAATTTTGTAAATTTCTATTTGCGCAATCATTAATGATTGCAACTACAATTCCCTTGTAGATTAATTCTGCACGAAGGTGAAGATTCTAGAGTGAATGTATATAAAAGCCGTACTGCAAGTAGCAGTAAAGTAAAGAGTTGTAGTTACTCGATAAAACAAAAAAGTTTAACATAGTTTACGAGTTTTAAGTTTTATTATCATTTTTATCACAGCTAATCAAAAGATGACCAGAAACTATAAGAGAAAAACGAAGCGTACATCTGAAAAGTTAAGGGAAGCCGTCACATCAAAACTATCAACTATGCTGATAGTTTTGATGTGTTTTAAGGACATGATATATTTTAGGTGCAATTTGGATGAATACCCATTCAATAATTTATAAATAAAAAATAAACTATCATTTTTGATATCACGTATTTATTTATTTGATGTCCATAATCTCCTCAATACATGTCTGAAGTCACCTTGTATGTGGGGTAACTTCAGACTTCGGACACTTGACTAACTTTTTAAAAATAGTTTTTAAACATTGAAAATCAATGTTAATATATACCTTAATCATTGTAATTTGACAAAAAAATATGTTACTTTGAAAAAATGCAATAGTTATTAAATAAGCTTATTTAATCTAAAAACTCTCCCCGGCCTCCCCTATATAAGTATATAAAAATTATATTGTAGTTTACTAGTGTTAGAGAAGAGAAATTTTTATTTTCAAGTAATTTTTTTTTAAAACTAATTCTTAGGTTTATGATTGGTGGAAATTTGGTGTACTGACAAAATATCCTTCCACTCTATATATAACAATCAAAGGTGTGCAACCTCCCAAGCAGCTAAATCCAACTACAAGATCAATGTTTCCTTTACAAAGGGTACTAGTTGATTTTATTTATGTAATGTAAATTCTTTAAAATTAAATTAATTTTAGTGAAGTTGATTCAAATGTATCTTTTTGATTATTCAGGAACAGGCTAGCATCACTTTCGAAGAGCTTAACTCAACATTAGATAGCAGAACTGGTGTCAAGTATTAGTATTTTTAAATCTTTGAATGAAGTTTAATTTTTTTTATAAGTTGTGTTTTATCTATAATTATTCTATTTTTAGTGACCACACAACAAAAGAGTTTTCCTGGACCAAGTTACCTGGTCAAATTAATAAAATACCAAATCATTTGTTTCTTAAGTTACATTCATCAAAGAAAGGTTGTTCAGTTGTAAAGTTTTCAAGAAATGGCAAGTGAGACACTTCTTTTACATAAACTATGTAATATAATGCTCTAAGGAAGTGAGAGATGCAATGGCGATGTGACATATGATGATGTGACATGATATGTGACATGACATGTAATGATGTGGCAGATGATATGACATGTAATAATGTGACAGGTGACATGACATGTGATGATGTGGCAGATGACATGACATGATGACATGTGATGTGTCAAAGTTTTGATAGTTTTATACTTTTTTGTTTTTTATTTTTATAATTTTCATCTTTTTTTATTGGAATTGTTTGTGTGTATATTTTTGGTGAATTGATAAAGAAATACGGTGCTATTCATGGAGTTATAAGGGTTAAGCCTTCATTTAAATATTGAGTTTAATGAAAATATTTTATGAGTTTATGTGAGTTTTATGAGTTTTAAACCAGTCGTTTTCTCCTCCAATCTTTCTTTTTTTTCTTTTTATGTTTCAGAGCTTTTTATTTTCTTGTTCATCAAAATTTTTTAGGAAATTTTGCACTCAAGTTATTTTTAATGTTTTTTGTTTTATGTTTACTCTTTTGCTTAGCTAATCAGCTACTCCAGCCTAATTTTATTGCTAGTTCAGTCTTTGTAGTTTCTTTGATAGCATATTTAACGCAAAAAGAAGCCTAGGATGCCTGTAAAGGTTTCTGACTATAATAATGACCAAGTTTCATTTAAGTTTACACAACTTTAAAGAATGATTGCTCACTTGGTTGTATAGATTCTCAACAGTTATTCTATTATATTATAGTCAGGGTTGCATGGTTTTAACCAAATGGTTTAAACCATTGGTTTAAACCATGGTTTAAACCAATTAAAAAAATGTTGGTTTAAACCAAATTAATGTTTTTTTAAAAAGATTTGAACTTACAACAGAAAACTAAAACAGGGTTATGTTAACAAATACAACTAATCTTCAATATCGCATTTTTTTTAAATCCATGATTTTTGTTTCTGTTTTTTCATAGAATAGAGTCCTCAGTGTTCTTATAGAACAGAGCAGTAATAAATTAGTAATAACACTTATTTATCTGTTTTCTTCTACAGGCTTTTTCTCCTTCATATATATATATATATATATATATATATATGTATATCTTATCTTATCTTAATCTTAATCTAAATATATATAAAGGGCAATGTGTGTTTGTGTGTGTTTGTTTGTTCTCTATAGAGATCCAAACCGCCGGACTGATCTCGATGAAATTTGGCATGGGGGTAGTCCTCGAGGGGGAGAAGGTTCTTAGCTGGGTTTTGACCCCGTACCCCGACCCCCGGGGTCAAGGGGGCCTAAAAATGGGCCCCCCTGACCCCGGGGTCAGGGGGGACCATTTTTTGGGCCCATTCTTGGGCCCATTTTTGTGTACAGATATCAGGTAAGCCAGTTTAAATGTTGGCCCGGGCAACGCCGGGTAACTCCAGCTATCTTATCTTCTTATCTTATCTTAATCTTCTTAATATATATAAAGGGCAATGTGTGTTTGTGTGTGTTTGTTTGTTCTCTATAGAAATCCACCGATCTCGATGAAATTTGGCATGGGGGTAGTCCTCGAGGGGGAGAAGGTTCTTAGCTGGGTTTTGACCCCGTTATTCGACCCCCGGGGTCAAGGGGGACCATTTTTTGGGCCCATTTTTGGGCCCATTTTTGTGTACAGATATCAGGTAAGCCAGTTTAAATATTGGCCCGGGCAACGCTAGGTAACTACAGCTAGTATAAATATATATATATATATATATATATATATATATATATATATATATATATATATATATATATATATATATATATATATATATATATATATGTATATATATATATATCTATATGTATATATATATATATATATATATATATATATATATATATATATATATATATATATATATATATATATATATATATATATATATATATATATATATATATATACACACATATATATATATCGTTAAGAAAACTTCCTGATGAAAGAAATATTTAAATGTTTAGCAAAACTATAAGTAGTTCTAACATAATTTATTGATACAACAAAAAATGTCTCAAAAAAATGGGCGCAAATGTGATATGATTTGGTTAAAATATACACGAGTGACTGTTCCAGAAAGAAAGGGGTGTAGAGCAGTTTGTAATGCGTGTAGAAAAGAAATGGAAGGTCAAATTCAAAGGATGCATGAACATATAAAAAAGTGCAAGCAATCACAACCCCATGAAATTATGTATTCAATTGAAGATCAACAACTTCTTGAAGGTAATTAAATGAGTGCATTGTCATTTTAAATTTTATACTTTCCCTAAATTGTAAACATATATATTTAGAATAATTCAATAAACTGCAATTTCATTTTAAAGGTAACTCACCATCAACATCACAACAACAAATGAAAAGGTTCCAGCCCAATTCAACATCAGCTGATAAATATTTGAAAATTGATAAGTTTTTCACACGAACAAGCCTCAAAGAGAAAGATTTATTTGATCTGCAACTTGGTAGATTTATATACAGTACAAACTCTAGCTTCAGAACAGTTGAACACAAAGAATTTTATATATAAAAAATAAAAAATTTATCAATATGCTTTATCCAGGATACACTCAACCTAATAGAACTCAAATTGGGGGAGAAATATTAGATATGGTTTATGCAGAAGAAATTGAAAAATGTAATGTATTGAATGGTAAAATTGTAGCCATGTTATTAGATGGCTGGAGTAATATACATAATGAACCTATGGTTTGTTTCTCTGTAATTACAGATAAAATTAACATTTTAGTAGAAACAATCAACATTTCTGGTCATTCACATACTGGTGAATATCTTACACAATTAGCAAGAGAAGCAATAGATTCTGTAAGATGTAAATTTGGATGCTCAGTAAAAAGCTTTGTGACTGACAATGCAGCTAATATGAAATCAATGAGACAAGTACTGTCATCTGAAAGAGATATTATCATAACTTTTGGGTGTGCTGCTCATATGCTGAATCTTTTAGCAAATGATCTTAACATTGAAAATGTGAGCAAATGTTACACGAATAATAAAATATATAAGAAATAATCATAATGCTGGAGCAATTTATAAATTAAATGGAGGAGCAAAATTGCCACTTCCTTCTGAAATTCGCTGGAATTCTGTATGTGATTCACTTAAAAAATATGTCAACAACTGGAGCATCATTTTCACAATGTTTGAAAAAAATAAAGACTTAGATCCTATGATTGGTAAAAAAGTAAGTGATATACAGATAAAGCGAAACACAGAAGATTTATTAAAATATTAAAACCAATTTCAGTAGCTCTAGATAAGTTGCAAAGAGATCAAACAAAAATAAGTGACAATGTTAAAATTTTTAAAGATTTGATAAACAGTTTATCATTTTTAACAAACAAAAAAAAAAAATTGAATCTAGATACCTTCAGACTGTCAATGATGCTCATTTCCTGGCAAACAAAATAGATCCTAGATATTTTAGATGTAATCTTTCTGAAAATGAAAATGAAGCTGCCATGAATTTCGCAGATAAAGAGTTCAAGAATTTGTTACCAATAATATTCAAATTAAAAGCTAAATCTGCTCCATTCGATAAAAGCTATTTGTATAGTGAATCTGTTTTAAAAAATGTATCACCACTAGAATGGTGGAAATCTCTAAAAATTGTGGATTGTAACATAATGGATATTGAAGGTTTATTAAATGCACCAGCTTCTAGTGCTGGAATCGAAAAAATTTTTTCAACTTTTGGCCTTCAATTCAATTGGGGGTAGAAAAAGCAGCAAAGCTTGTATTTATATACAGAACATTAAACAATGATGTATTGAATAATTTTGATTAAATATTACACTAATATTGATAAAGAATATAGTTTACTCAAATAAAATGCATTATACTTTTTTTTAATTTAAAAGGATAACTAAATACGGCATTATTTAATAAAAACCTAATTTTAACCAAAAAAACCTATGGTTTTCGGTTTTTTTCAAAAAAACCGGTTTTTTGCAACCCTGATTATAGTTATAATCAGTGATACAATACAAAAGTTTTTTATTAGTTCTTCCTCTCTACCCAATAGTTAATAACATAATTTAACATGCATAAACAAACACATGAAAACAAACAAAAGTCCAATCTGGTTCTAGACGTTGTTGCCATTATTATTAATTTTTTTTTTCTAGTTTTAATACAATCCAACAAAAATGATGATGCTGATGATTTTTTTTATAAATAGATATCTTGCTTGTGGTTGTGCAGCTATGGATGGCTTCTCTCTCTTAATATATGAAGTATTTTAAAATAAAATGTTTTTGTTCTTTAATTGTTACTTGAAATAATACAATTAACATTGCTACAAAATGAACATAAAAACAACTTTTTAGTTTCCTGATGGAATATTAGTTGCATCTTTTGAAAACCATTTTGGCATTGTTTATGATTTATGTTGGTCTGAAAATGATGCAGAATTGCTTTCTTCATCTGCTGATTGTACTGTTAGGTAAACTTGATTGTACTGTTAGGTAAACTTGTAAAAAATTTAATTGATTGTTTTAACATGTCTATAATAATATTTGAGTTCAAGTAAGTTTAACAAATTGATAAAAATAAATTTTACATTATTATTTGATTTCTGATGTTGTATTTTATTAATATTTGTATTAGATGTTTTAACTGTATGTTTCATCAAGTAAGTTTCATTAAGTAAGTTTAACTAATTGTAAAAAAGTAAATCTTTACATTTCTATGATTTCAAATGATTCCAAAATAAATTTTTAAATACAATATATTTACTACAGGTTTATTTAACTAAATTTATAAGGTTAAATAAATTTATATTAGTTTATTTATGTGGTTAATTAGATACAGCTTGGTATAGCTTTATAAAGCACACTAACAAAATATATAAAATCAAAATCAAAACAAATTAAGTCATTTTCATCATTTACACATCTTTTGTGTTCCATTATACGTGTATCCATGTTTTGTATACCATTAAGTGTGTATCTATGTTTGCATTGTTAGAAGGTTTTAGAGGGCTGCTAATAGTGTGAAGCTTTTAATCTGGCAATCATGTTGTTGTTTTTTTGTTAGGCTTTTTTTCTTCTTAATCTTTTTCATGTTGTTAACAATAGTTTTTAATTTTCAATTCTTTGATTTATGCATTCATTAGTTTTTGTTGATTTTGCTTTTTTTTGACAAAATATTAAAAAATGATTGGAAATAGTCTGTAGTCTTGAATGAGTCTTAGCAAGACTAAGGTTTATGTTTGACTTTAGGTTAATTCTGTTTTGATAGAGCAAAATACATTTGTCAATTAGTTTTTTTAGTAAAAGTGTTAAAACGTACTTGCAATATTTGTCTTTTGATAAAGTGTAGTACTAATCTAGCTGATTGTTGTTTAACATTGTTGGTTTAATTGTTGTGAATTTTTATTTTTTTGTAAACTATATATTATATTTATTTTATGGTTTTTATTTTTACCTAAGTTATAGAATTTGCCATTTACTGTAGGTGCTGGGATACAAAGCGCTACTTGACAAGTTCAATCAAACTTTTACCACATCCATCTTTTGTCTACTGTGCACAGTATCATCCAAAACTGCAAAGGATTATTGTTACAGGAAGCTTTGATAAGGTCATTCGCTTATGGGATAAGATGTCAGAATCTCCACACGCTACGGTGATAATTAGTTTTTAACTTTTTTTGTACATGTAATCCACTTTTCAGTGCCTGGCCTGTAGCGCCTAGCATAGTTGCATAGTTACTCGTATTTAGCATAGTTGCATAGTTACTCGTATTTAGCATAGTTGCATAGTTACTCGTATTTAGCTTAGCCTAGAAGATGGTAAGTTTAATAAAAGTGAAAAAAAAAGATTTTTTTTTTAATTTTATTATACTTAATTAATTAAATTAACAATTAAAAGAAATAGAATTTTATTTTATTTCTTTTTATAACAAATTTAAGTATTAACTTTATTAAATTGGCTTTAATAAAACTTCATTAAAGCCAATCTTAAAATTAGTGGTTTTTAAAAACTTATTTTTATAAATCATTGTTGTTCCAACTCTCTCTTAATTCTTCAAAATGAAAACCTTGACAAACAATGACTCACAGGGAAACAATTTGAAAAATAAGTAAAATTTTATTAAATGTTTAATTAAAAGTTAAAGATAAAGAACACAGCTTTTTATCTTGATGCAGTCATTCCATTTACAAGGAGCCAAATCATTCAACTTTTTTATTACAGGAAAATAAATTTTTTTAACTCCTCTGTTAGATGCTAATTTGACATTATTGATTAAATGATGTTTTTTCGCTCTTTCTTCTAATACCATAATTATACATATCTCATAAATATTCAGTTATTTTCAACATTTTCCAACTTCTTTTTTTGTGAAAAAATCCGATACTATCAAGTAACCCCCTCAATGCTTGACAGTTTGAGTATTTAGAGTTGAATTCTATATCTTGACTTCTACCAACTATTTTTTGTTCATCAGACACACACAAATTGAACTTTGATTAGTCATACAAGAAAAAGCACCCCAGAAAGACAAATGGTTTATTTTGAGGAAGATGATTTTATTAACCCTTGTGCCTATTGCTTCCTGTTCTTGAAGTTAATTAGTTTACTAATTGTTAAATAATTTGTTTACTAATGAGTCTTAAAAAGTTAAATAATTGGTTTACTAATGAGTCTTTTTTAAGTTCAGATTTAAATTTAGGAGTGGAATTTGCTTAGTTAAGTTTTATTTTTGGTTGAATTAATTGATCAAGACTGTTTTTTTCTGGTTTTTACTTCAATCAAAGCAAAAAGCTTTAATCATTCAAGATTCTAATTTACTTTTTATTTATCTACTTTTTTCTTATTGCTTGCACTGTTTTCTGACACAACAGCACTTTCTTTGCTACTTTTTGAAACATTGTTTAAGTAATCTTCATAGATAATTACTTCTTTTTTTATCTTTTTTGATACTTGAAAAAAAAACATGTCATAGGTGCGCAAGTATTTCTTTTTAAAAACTGTTTTTTGGGTATTTAAGAATGTTCTCAATTATTTTTCCAATTTTTAAGATTGTGAAAAAGATAAAAAATTTCTTTTGATTAGCATTTTTGAGACTTTTTCTAATCAGTTTTTTCTTATTTTGCAAAATAAAATTCTGATGAAAGAGAATGAAATATTTGAAATATATTTTATATTTGAAATAGATATTTATTAGGCACTATGATGTACAGAATATAATTAATAGAAGATTCTTATAGTTGGTTGTTCTGGTGGGAGTATGCGCTTGGTTACTTAGTCTTACATGAATATCTATTTCAGCATAGCATCATTGATGACATGCTGAAATAGCCATTTGTAGGACCCTCAGTACATTGACTAGGTCTTTGATTTAAACAGGTACAGTCTAGATTTCTAGATATTTTTTGAAGTCTAGATTTAACCTGTTCCTCCATGTAATAGGTTTGTTCATTGAGGCTCATGTTTAAGAGTTTGGCTCATTGAGGCTTCTTAGTTGATTGAGGCTCTTGTTTAAAAGTTAAGTATAGGTTTAAATGTTCTTAAAATGATTTAAATGAAAAGATAAGTAGCCTCCCATTAATTGTAGTGGCTCTTGCAACCTTAGGAAGGTGAATACAATTAATGTTTTAAAACTTAAAGTGTGGTAAACATATTAGGGTGGACATTAGGCTCCATTAGTGTCCCTAATAGGCCCTATGAAAAAAAGACAAACTTTGGTTCAAATGTAACTAAGAAGTCATGTTTTTTTATATTTTTGAAAAAGGTCATTCACCATGGCCCCTCATTACACCCTGGGTCTTATCAGTATAAATATATTCTAAAAAAGTATATCAACTTTGTTCTCAAAATAACCAAAAGTTTTGAAGAGACTTCAGAAAGAACAATGATTTTAAGTAAAAATTAGTTGTTAAAATGTTATATACAAAAAAACAGTTTTTACATAAATTGATAAGGTTGTTTTGTATGACAATTTATGGCATTTTACAACATAATTTATAATTTATTTAAAAAAAAAGTTTTTTGATAAAAAATATTAGGAAGATTAAAGTCTTTATAAAATTCTTTTGAGCTCTAGGTTGGTATACTTTTATAGAAAATTTTTTACTTATACATGGGACCCAGATTGTAATCAAGGGCACAGTGGGTGTAATCAAGGGCTATGGTGGGTGATTTTTTTCAAAAAGTAAATACAACTAGTGAATAATTAGTTACTTTCAAATTAAAGTTTATCTATTTTTCATAGGGCCAGCTGGGAGTACCAAAAAGTCAAAAACCTAGTGTGCATTTCGGTTCACTAAAAAAAAAGTGCATATTCTCTGTTACAAGGTGATGTTACAAATACTTAAATAAATTTGTCTGCCATGTTAGTTCACAAACAACTTTAGCTTAAAACTATTTGAAAAGAAACATCCTGATTGGAGCCCGACACTAAAAATGGGCTATAAAAACTAAAGTGTCAGTGTTTTTTACTCTAATGAATCAAAGATTCATTAGAGTAAAGGTGCTACAACATGAAACTGGAGTTATGAAAACTGAAAAGATGTTAACTAATCAAGACTGCACTGGTATGTCTACTGAGAGTGATATCAACATTAAAATTGATTTTAATGTTTAACTAAATAATATAAATGGACAAAAACAAACTGACATGTCAGCAAATATGATTGAATTACTTAAAAATAAATTATTAGAATAAGATAGGTTGATTTACCAGGTACATAAAATTGGAATTATAGAATGGTTTAATAGCAAAGCGAAATTTTGATTAAACAATTACTAAAATGCGTATGACTTTATATAACTTCCTTTGCAGTAATATACCACATACATCAAAATCAGCATTGCCAAAGTTTATTAAATCGACATTGTCTTTGGTAAAATTATTAGTGTTGTTACGACTATTAAATAATTTGACTGTTTACTAAATTGACTAATATATTTTCTTAAGTCAACTAAAATCAACTAATACATTTTTGAAATTGACAAAGTCAACTAAAAGTCAATTTAGTTGAAGAATTGGAATAATTTTTTTTTAAAAAAAGTTCTTATTTTTTAATTTTTTAATTTTATCATTAAATATCATATAATTTAATAATAGAGCGAAACAATATGAGAGACAGCACTCTGACAATGGGGCAATCTGTTTCCAGACCCCAATGACCATCTTAAATACTTCATATATAGCAAAAAGTCATTGCAATTATATTTACAATGTGGTTGTATAGATGAAATTTTGATTTTGGAGCTTCACAACTTAATTTTGCCCCAGACCCCTGAGCCAACTTTGGAGCAGCCCTGAATGAAAGTATTGATGAAAATCACAAGCATTGAGTAAACAAAAGGAAAAAAAAAATGAAATACATAATCGAAAATTTAATTAGGTATAAATAATGCTAACATGATATGAATTAGATAAAACTTTAAGCAGGAAAACAAAAAACTAGGTAATAGTTATAATAGTACATACTATTGTTATTAAATGAACAAACAAAAATAAAGATTGAAATGTTAAATAGAATGAAAAGACATAAAGCTTTTAAAATTTCACTCAACTAAATTGACTATTACTCGATTAGTAGGAAGTCTATAGTTGATTAGATAGACTATTTAAGTCAACTAATTTCGACTTTCTACTAGTCGACTTTTAGTTGATTTAGTCAAAGTTGATAACAACAATAGAAATTATGTCTTAATTAAACCATAAAGACCTAGCCTATCATTTTGAAGTCAATAACTCAACGGTTTTTTCTGTATTTATTGAACTAACAAATGTCCTATATATTTATTTACACCAACTCAAAATACGCCCGTAATTCTTCATACACCTACACACGTAACAAACAGTTGTTAAAAATCTAATTGTTTTTTAGTAACATTTTGATATAATAATGTTTGTAATAATTAATTGTTTTAAATTTTTTACATATAAACCAATGACCAATGAGCAAGAACACAAAAATTTTCAAGTTATAAACATAATTCATCATGACACTGAAGTTTTCATCATAACACTGAAGTTTTAACTTGGTGTGTTTACACCATATAAGTTATTTTTAAAAGTTTTTACTCTGTTTAATTATATTCCTATGAATAGATCTTTAGCATAAACAAAAAATAAAGTTTTCAAAATAAGAGTTTGAGGAATAACAAAACCTTATTCTAATCTTTTAAAATGTTTCACCCTTTTCTTGGGTGCTAAATAAAGCAATGCCTACCTCCCCCCAAAAAACACATTAATTTTGTTATTTTTTCTATGCTCATTTTCTAAATGACTAAGGATCAATTGATATTATTATTGTTTTTTATTTTAAAAATAATCACATTTGTTTGGCACCTGGGCATACTAGTTTTCTCTTATCTAAGAATTTAGATTTCTTTGTAGAAATGTCACACAAAAAAACAAACAATCATTTCATGTTAAATAACTTTTGCAAAGATTTTTTTTCTCCTCATGAATATTGAGTTTGTAATAAAATCATTCAATTCATTTGACATTTTTTGGGTTCATGTTAACCTTGTAACTAGCCTCTGATTTGACTAGACTTGACATAACACACAGCAGGGTCTTACACATTATACCTTAAGGACTTATGTATACAAGATTCACATGTTATGAATTATGTCACAACAAATATTACTATTTTATTATTTATGATTTTTTACTGTATTTATTACTTACTTTACTTTATATTTTCTGCTTGCTTTACTTTATATTCCCTACTTACCTGCAATGTTTAAAAACTAATTTTTGATAGTGCTTGCTTTCTTGTTGATTTGTCAACAGCATTTTGTTGTTAAGTAATTATATTCTATGTTTTTACAGTGTTCAAATAATTTTAAATTACTAATAATTAAAAAATTTGTATCATAAATATCAGATAACATTCTAGGTTATGTGAGGCAGTAAGTTGTTTTGGAGTATAAATATCATCATAAAAAGGTATTATTGTAAAAAATGCAGGATTAGAATTATATAGACTCTTAATTGTATAGGCTTTTGTAAAATTAAATTTTTCTTTATACTTTTCAAAACACAATTGTTTGCTTTTAATACCAACAGGTTCAATAGGAGTTTCATAATTTACTTCAATAGTTGTGCAGTTTACTTTAAGTGTGTTGTCTTTTTTTTCTTTTCTTACAAAGTGTGTTGTCACTTTCTTTTAAGAGTATCTGGTGATGTTAAGTTATGTCAACTACTACAACATACTAGTTTTAACGAAGTAGATAACATCTAATAGGCCTTTTCCTCAGTTACATATATAAAATCTTTAATTTTGATGGTTGTTTAAATAAAAAATAAAATAGGTTTTACTCAGAATATTTTGAATTGTTTGTGAACCAACAAGACAGATACGCATAATTTAACATAAATTAAAATTCAAAACAAAGAATATACAATTATTTATCCCCTAACTCTTTTTTTAAAACTTTATAAACAAAATATTTTCTTTAGGGAAACAAATTAAGTGTGGTGCAAACAGGCATATCTTGCGTTCATTCCCAAAATTTTTAACACATACACATGACAAAAGTCTCTTCAATTTACTTTAAAAAAAAATTAATTTTTCTTCTTTAATAAAAATTTTGCTTTTTTCAAATCTATTTTATCATTTAAATTGAAAGAATGATGAAGAATGTTTGTTGCATTTTTAAATTACCGCGCAAACCAATAAATAATGTATTAGATGCACAGCACTGATGATGCCACTAATTCAGCTTTAGTAGATTTTTTAAATTGTTCTTCTCTTTTCTAAAAGCTTTGGGATTATTTCTACTATTAAATAAAAAGTTTTATAATAATAAATATAATGTAGTTACCTTTTTTTTTTTAAATAGCTGCTTAGAGAATTTGATATTCATAAAAGTCATGTTAATGCTCTGGTATTTTCCATAAATGGTAAGTTTTAGATGAACATTTTATTTTAAAATTGCTACAAATTTCAAAAGCACAAGAATATAGCAGGTTCTAAGTAGATAAACCATTGTTATTAGTTGCTTTAAATAGTTGGTAGTTGTGTTTTAACATAATAATCAGTTGATGAAATATTTGAGTACTGTAAGTTTTTGAATTTTGCATTGTTAAAAAGTTATTTAAAAAACCAAAAGTATCATTGTGCATCTAGGAATTATTAAATGGATGTAGACAATTTTTTTTATTCCATTTATTTTATAGGGGATGCTTTTTTTTTGCTGCTGATGTTGATGGGATGATTTTATTCCATTATTTTATAGGGGATATTTTTTTTTCTGCTGATGGCGATGGAATGATAATAGAATGGAACTGTTGCTCAGAAAGTAAAAAAAAAAATGACCGTAAGTAACTAAGATTTTTAATTTAATTTTTTATTTTATTGAGAAAAGGTTAACCCTGCCTTACTCCTAGAGGAATAGTAGGTGGTGGTTGGTCAAGGTTTAATCCTAATACCTATACAACCATTACTAATTATGCTATGGTGTTGATTTTTTAAATTTGGCTACTTTTATTTATTTCAGCTGCTTTGATTGTTAGTCAATGGAAACTTCGTAAAGCAATTGAACTCAATGAGTTAAAGGTTCTATTGTATTTTATATTTACCTTTATATGTTATATATATATATATATATATATATATATATATATATATATATATATATATAGAACTCTTATATGTTGTCAGAAAGTTTTTTTCGTATTTTGTTGTCAAAAAGTAAAAATTAAAATGCAAGACCGGAATTTTTTTTTTTTATTAAATAATAGACTGTCTGCCTCAACCAAACCCTCAGTCGATGTAGCAGCACTCCCTTGCGAGTCAGGGTAAAAGATAATAGATGTAGCAGCACTCTGTTGCGAGTCAGGTTATTTGTCAGTCGATATAGCAACACTCCATTTTAAAAAACAATTAATTTGTAATTAAGTTAATGGTTTTAGCTTTTAGTAATTAAAAGTGACGTATGTGTTGGCCTAAGAATCATTTTTTTCCTTCCATACTTCCCAAATGCAACAATCTATAGAACTATATATATATATATATATATATATATATATATATATATATATATATATATATATATATATATATATATATATATATATATATATATATATATATATATATATATATATATATATTAGGGTGTCCCTTATTTTGCAGTTTTTATTTTCTAATGCATAAGTCTTAGTTTTGTTAATTTGCTTCTAAAACACTCGAAAATAAATTTTTAGAATAATTGGAGTACGATAACCCATGCCAACTTGCATCGAATCATGCTCATACAAGTTATACAATAGTTGCGCTTACTCACGTTATTTGTTAAAAGGGTAAATATGCTCAAAGTGGTTTTTACAATGAAGCAAAATTAATAAATGAAAATAGATAATTATTACCTTGATAATTTGATAACATTTGGTAATAGTAAATAGATAATAATTATTTACTTACAATAAATGTAAATAGATAGTTATTATCAATTTTAGGACATTGTAAAAACCGCTTTAAGCAAATCCGCAGTTTTAGAAAAATTCAGTTATTCTCATGACTAACAAATATTGTTTTATTTTTAAGAAATGGCAATAAAATTAGGAAACAATAAATTTTTTTATCTCAATTGGTGACATAAGTTATTAAATAACAGGCGCAAAGTTACCGTCTAACCGTCAAGTTCTTGCAGTACACTTTTTTAACATTCGTGAAGTTATGTTGACTGTTAGTGAAAGCAAAAATCTTGTCTTTCAAGAGTGTATTGTATTTTGGGAAGAAGCTAGATTCCCTAAAGCGCTATACCTAGCTGTGTAAAAAAACTTGTAAATCTTCACAATCTTTGAAGAGAGAAAAAAAATTAAAAAAAACAAAAAAAAGATATTTACAAGCACTACTAGGAGAACTTTCAAAACAATTTAGGTAATTTATTTGATATAGCACATGCTGATGCTTTGGAACAGATAAAAATACATAAACAAAGAAAACCAAGGCGTCCAGGATGTTTAGCTTCTTTTTCAGCTAATTGTTTGTAGACAAAAAGTTAGCTGAAAAAGAAGAAAGGACAAGACAGAAAAAATTAAAAGAAGAAAAAAAAAAAGACATTAGCAAATGTGTCTTGTGAGTTTATTGTCATTTCTTACTACACAAGATTTTATACAAATGCAAGAACATCACAATCACACACCAACACCGATGAAAGCCCTGAGGAACCCTTACCGCCAACCTCTCAAGTGGTAAATTCTGAAACTACAACAAAAAAGGAAGGAAGAACTTTATCACATTTTAAGCAAAAAAGAGCCATTAAAAGGGCCATTAAAAGGAGCTAGTGTACCTTTGAAACAAAAACTAGACAGGAAATTACTACTTTTTGCTTGCTGCCATCATGTTTACGAACTGGTTTTAAAATGTGTATTTGAAACAAAAATCCACCAAGTCACAAGTAGCCTTTTTATCCCAATATTCAAAAAGTTCAGAGACAACTGGAAAACTATTAATCTGGCTGCTAATGAAACATACCCTGATATTGTAAAACAACATTTTAGTAATACCACTTTGAAAAATTGTTCTCATTTTATAATTGAGAACTGCAAAAAACTATTGTACGTGATGATTATCAGGAACTAATTGTTATTTTCTTAGAAGGTGATAATTAGAAAAAAATTAAAATCAGACCTCTGGAGCAATGAATCAACCAAGGTGGATGGCTAGAGCTATTTATTCTTTAAGGATATGTTGTTGCAATCCCAGATCAAAATTAGCGCCAAGACAAACAAGCACTTTGATTTTGTGTCTGTCAAGAACATCAATTTATTTTCTTGATTAAAAATTAATGAGAACTTCCTCCAGAGACCTGTTTCAACGTGTGATGAAGATGTTGTCTATATAGAGGCAAAAAGAAAATTTTTTTCCTTAAATGCAACTAATGATGCAGCTAGAAGAGCAGTAAAACTTATTAAAGATTTTCATGATTTGATCATTTGATCATTTGATTTGCAGAGGAAAAAGGAAAGCAATTTTTACTACGCTGTGTGCAAGAACATACGCTGTGTGCAAGAACATACGCTGTGTGCAAGAACATACGCTGTGTGCAAGAACATACGCTGTGTGCAAGAACATAGAAATCTGTATCCAGATTGTAAAAAAGAGACCCTTAAAGAAAAATATCCTGCTTGATCTGTAATTGTAATATTATATATAAAGTTGTCTCAATTGGATTTTTTTTTTACTTATAAAAGTGCAACTTTTAAAAAGTGTAAACTGAAGCGTAACATAATTTTAAAAAAATCTATATTTGAGACGTATTTTAATTGTCTCATATCTAGATTTTGTTAAGTTATTTGGTCATTAAAAGAAAATATCCTCCTTTATCTGTAATTTTATATTCTTTTAATAAATATCTTATAAAATATAAATGTTTCATTGATTTAGCTACAGAACGGGAAGGGTTAAAAAGTGCAATTTTCAAAATCTTCAGAGATCTGTTGGCATGCGTTAATGTTGTTGTAGGTGGATAAAATTTTAAAGTTAAGTAAGTCTAGTTTAAAAAGAAATAGGCGGTATGCGTTTTGAAATCCAAAAAAAAGAAAAATTTCTCTGATATAAGAGACACCCTAATATATATATATATATATATGTGTGTGTATATATATATATATATATATATATATATATATATATATATATATATATATATATATATATATATATATATATATATATGTGTGTGTGTGTAGTTATTGGAAACTACTTACTTAAAATGTTTGATGAACCATTTGTTTTGTAGAAAACTGTCATTGATACAATTCATTTACATCCTAATCAGCAAAAGCTACTTATTCAAAGCAGAGACTCGTTGTTGAGGATGCTTGATTTGAGAAGGTTTACGAATTTTTTTACTTTTATAAATTTTTTTACTTATTTTAAAAAGAATTCTACTACCAATTGTCATACCAAATTTGGAGGTAAATTTAAATATACTATTTAATTATTAAAATTACTTTTATGTATAATAAACATATAAATATTATAAATGAAAAGTTATAAAATAAAGAAAAACTTTATTTTTAGTTACGGCATACAAAAGATTTATTCTAGCGGTTATAACTTTAAAGAACATATTCAAGCTACAATGTCTTCATGTGGGTCATATATTTTTTGTGGCACAGAAAATGGTGTTGCTAATGTTTGGAGTACCGAGACTGGTAATAAATTTTTTTCGCTTTTTTCTATAATATTTTATTACAGAAATAAGGTGAAGCTATTTTCCAGTTTACTTTAACTAAACTAGTTTTTTAGGTCAGCTACTTCACACATACAATGATCTTGGTTATTTAAAGACTGTTTCAGCTTGTCATTTTCATCCACATGACAACTATATTGTTTTTTGTTCCTATGGAGAATCTCAGCCAATCTTGATTTACTCATACGATCCAAAAGGTTTAAATTTATCTTTCTGCAATTTAAAAATTCAAATAAAAAATATTTTACAGAATACATTAGTATTGTGCCAACCTAAATACACATTAGTAAAATACACATAAGCGTGTGTGTTTACATTTTTGTTTACTGGGACTTCTGTTTTATTTTTTATTTTTTTGCTAACAAACTTAAATTAGTTTGAAAAAAATGAAAACAAAGTACACGGTTTTGCATAAATTAAAATTTTGAAGACCAGATATTTTTTCAGATATTGCAATCCACAATCGCTTAAGATTGTTTTCCAAATACTGTTTTGATTTCCACATATATTTTGTTTAGCCTGAAAATGATTTTTTTACTGTTGACCTCAAGTGATGTAATATTCAAAATTTAATTGGTTTTTGCTTCTAGAGATCCCAAAATAGTAGAAATGAATCCTACTTTTTTTTTTTCGCTGCAGGGAAATGCTTGATCAGCAAAATTACAAGAAATGTTTTGTCTGCGCATGCTAATTGACAAAAAAATTAATTGATTAATTTGTCTTGTGGAAAACAGTTTTTAATTTAACCCTTGTATACATATATATGTATACATATACATACACATTTATTATACATATATATTATATTTATACAGTCCCTGTCCAAATTATTGAAAGCATTATAAGATTCTTAACTATCATTTGATACTAAATGTCTGTTTTTACTAGATACAGTTGATTTTTACTAGATGTATATTTTTTATTATTCACATTATTACCTGTTTTTTAATACAAAATCATAGTTATAGAAAAAAATGTACTTATTAACTCTTTAAATTAAAAAATTAAAATTAATGCAATTTGTTTATTTGTTTATTAAATTGATATTTATACAGGATAAGCACACTTCAGTTATACAAACAGTTATCAACATGTGTCCTGTTAAAACATAAAGCCTAAGTTTAATTGACTGAAGAGCAAATGAAATAATTGATAGCTCATAAACTCAAATAAATTGAGAAAATCATTAAAAGAGATTTGTGCTTATTTGTAAAAAAAAGTGTTTAGATAATGAACTATATAAAAATTACTCAATAATTAATCGAAACCATTCAACATAAGAAATCTACGAGATAAGTATCAGAGAAGGTTTATTCTTAAGAGTTCTGAAACGTAAACTTGAAATATCAAAATTTTTTCTTTGCAGGAGCCAAACAAGTTCAACCATTAGACATTCGAAATACTCCTAAACTCACATTATTTAAATATAAATTAACACTTTTTTTTGAAGCAACGTTAATGTACGTTTTACTAATTTTTATACTTTTTATCATTTTTATTATTATGTTTAATTTTTAGATGAAAATTTTATGTTTTAATTATTTTTATTTAAAAATAGCAAGTTATTAAGAAGTACTTTTCTATACTATTTTTTAAAAAGTAAAATTTATTAAAATGTTCTATACTACTTAGATCTGATGTTAGATCTGACATAAATAGTCTTGAGATATTTATGACTATGTGACAGCATATACTATAGTCATAAATATCTATATCATATAAATGATCTTTGTTGACCTAAGACATTCCAGTAAATCTTTGTTTACATTTTTTCTTATATTATTTGTTAGCAGTATAACTGCAGATTTAAATTTTCGATATTCAAACTGAGAACTAGTCAACATAGCATAACTTTCCAGATGTGTAGATGATGAACTGACAGCTTTTTTCATAATTTTAAATAAAATTGGTAAAATTGAAATCGGACAATAAATTTCTTCTTTATCAATGATTAAGCCCTTCTTTAGCCCTGATTTATAAAAAAGGTTTATTTCTGGGCTATTAACTGGCCAATCCAACAGAGGAATATTTTTCTCTTCCAAAAACGCTTTAACAGGCTGTGTTGTGTGGCAGGGAATTCCTTCTTACATATAAATCCTATATGCATCTCTATTTGGAGTTACTCTCTTAACTGTGGAATTAACTGATTTTCTAATACTTCTTTGTATTGATTTTGTCTTGTTAAACCTTTTATCATGTATGTCCAAACCTTTGCCACTGATGATTTATGTAGAGTGCTTAACAGTCTAAATGACACAGTCAGAATGAAACTTTTCTCCATAACAACAACACGCAGAGTTTTATTCTCAAATGTTTTAAATTTCATTTCATAACTGAAGCAGACCTATCAAAAATTAAAAAAAGTGAATATTCTAAACATCTCTGCTGGTCTTTATTTATTTTATAGAAAATGACATTCAATGTATCATTTGTGATGAAATACCAACTTCAAATGTTTTATTTTGATTACAGCTGTTAATTTGGGTTTTCTGTGAGGCCAGCAGCTCTTAAAACCTAAATACATTAATTTTCTTTAAAAAGTGTGCTCAGAAGCATTCATACTAGCATTTAGGAGTTGCAATTTTGTCAGTTTTGTGGTCGCATATCTGTTTTACAAACAAATTTTCCTTAAATATCTTTCTGGCCTTGGTGTAAAAAAAAGGCTTTCTGTTGCATGGTCTGTTGCATCTTTTTTTTTCCATTTTGGGTTCTATTTGTCTGCTAACTCATTTACTTAGTGAAAGCTCAACATTTTTACCCATTACCCATGAAAATGCTTCAATTAATTATTTAAACAATGCACATAAAATAAACAAATGACTGCAAAGTACAAAACTTTGAATCAAATAAAAACAATGCACAAATCCACAGAGACACACCCACAACTAGCGCATGAAAAAAAAGATGCCACTTTGTAATTTTATGTTTGTGGATTAATTGGTTAACATTGTGGTGCCATACATTATAAATAAATACAAATTTTAAGTACACACAAAATCTTCTGAATAAAAAGCCATTTTTAAATTTAAATGTATTACAAATAAACTCATGCAAAACAAGTATTAAAAAACTGCAGGGCATCTAGGATTATGACTCTTTTGTGACCCTGTGTTATTGGGTCAGAAATCGATGAATATTTGTACAAAAGTAATGAAAAAAACATTCATTCGATTTTTTTGTTGAAAAAGGTCAACCACAAACAAAAAATTTACCATATATGCATATGGACAAAATTTCAAGCAATTTTATTATCATTATTTTTTAGTTCTAATTTATTTTAATTAGAGAGTTGTTATGTAGTTATTAGGCATTTAACAGGTTATTGTTATGTCATAACACTCTAAATTACAAATAAATAAATAATATACAAATAAATAAAGTTACAAACTTAATATTTATTTGTCCAAAAAAAAAATTGTCAAAAAGATCTTAAAAAAACACTTGATTGCTCATTCTGCAAAATGATTTGTTCTTGGAATTTCCGGTCTTGATGGTTGCTGATTTTAAAACTTTTTCACTGAGTTTAATGCTTTTTTTTAACCGTGCAATCTGCTAAATAGCTTCCTATATTCATTTGGATTGTACATTTAGTAAGTAAACCAATGATCTGCCCATCTGTAAGAGATCAATCTACAAATATCAAATAGTGAATCTCTTCTCTCTGGTAGAAGTCTCTTGTAGAAGAATAAATGCCAAAAGAGCATGTATTGCTTGGGAATTCCATCTTGCATTACTTAATTTAGGTGTTTCCTGAAACTTCATTTTAGGAAATACTCCAGGATTCTTCAAAAAAGCGGAATACCCAAGTTAAGTGAAATAGAAATTTCATATCATCAAGCTATCCTGTTGTTTCAGTAATCACTTCTTTACTCTTGAAATTCTTCCTGAGCTGTTCATAGTTCTTTACAAGTTCCAGGATAAATAAATATTCAATATTATAAGTTCTTCATCCATTACTATGCGAAGGACTCAAGAACATGATATTTGCAACCATTGACTTGTGGTTCTTTCAGTTTCTTTTCAGTAAAATGTCTTGTAAATGACTAACAATCTCACTTCTTCCAGTGTTTACATTTGTAGTGTCCGCTACAATCATCTACATACACTTCCATAAATTGTATTTATCAAGAATAGCTGTTATACCTTTAACAAAAGTATCTGCTTTTCCATCTGGTAGATCTAGCTTGTAACTTAACTTCTCTTTGCTTATTCTTCAACACTAACACTTGATATTTTGGGTGACTAATACATTTATCATTAAAGTGCAGTGACCAGCTTTATAAATGTAGTGTTTTTTATTAGTTGATCTGAATATATCCGACTGTGAAGGTGTCTGAATATCAATCCTATCTTGAGTTGACAAATGCTTTGCTGGTGTAACTTTGAAGATGTTACTAGTTAGTTTGCAGTTTTGGTTTTGCTGTATATGTGGTATATGTGGTATTTTTACTTGCTGGTATATGTGGACTGTTCTTCTAAATCTTAAGACTCTTGATATTCTGCTTCAGACTCGGATTCAGAAGTTGATGTTGTTGCTGTTGCCATTACTGTTGTTGAAGTAGGCTTCAGGGATAATTTTCTTGTTTTTGATGAATGAATAGTTTTTGAACTAGCAGCCTTCCTAGTTGTATACCCGACCTGTCCTTTGCTTTCCATCTGAAGATGACACAATCTTTGGATGGAAAATTTTCCTCATTTTTTTTGTGATGTCAAAAACATCACAAAAAAAAATTTATTGTGCGTCTTCAGCAGTTAATTCAGTTTTGCCTTTACGACTTGAATTGATAAACGTGGAAAATTCTTTTGCCTTAAACTTGTTACTTCTTTCTCAATTCACTTTATGTGTTTTCGTCTCTCAGATAGCGACCAATAATTTGGATTTTAAGTGGTATCCTGCTGTTATTTTCCAGTGATTGTTCTTCTTTTGGAACTATATGACTCATAAAATTGCACGAGCTTCTTCATCCAGATTGTCTTGTTTCTTTCGGTAGTGAAGTACTTTTCTTGTAATACGTTATTGAAGATATGTGTGACATCCTTCTGAGGATGATGATAGTATTGATATACTGTCAGGTGTCTTCCAGGCAAATTCATCCAATTGCAAAGATCTAGAAAAACAAATAAAAAATGCCCTGTAAGATTTGTCCTGACCCTGTTGTCTAAATATGTAATATTTAGACAAGATAGTAAACTATCTTGTCTAAATATTACATATTTAGACAAGATAGTTTACTGTCAGTGCTGACACAAAAAAGTCTACTTTTCTTTAATTTTTGAAACAAAAATTTTTTTGTGTAGTGCAGTTTGAAATACAACAGTTACCTAAACCTTTTCATAATGTTGAACTCATCGAAACTCAGAAAAGAGCAAAAGACATTAGTGATCAATCCATAAAGATTCAAGAGACATTAAATTCTTCATTTGGAATGAACAAAAGTAGAATAGAGAAAGCATTTGAAACACTTAATATGGTTACTGTAAGTTTCTTTAAACTTAAGATTTTTTTTGTTCTTCGTAATGTTTTTTTGCTAATATTTAAAATAGTCTGTTAATATTTGTCTATAAAAAATCAAATAAATATAATGGGACAATATATTAACAATATAATAACATTTACAATATAATAACATTTAAATATTAAATACAATTGAATGTAAATAATTAGTACTTCCTAGCATTCACTATCTTTTACATTCAATTGTATGTATATATAATATATTTTGTATATATTTGTTTATAGTTTTAGTTTTAACTTAAAAATTTTGTATACTTTTGAACTTTCTAGAACAAACCAAATGAAGACAGAAAAACTGTTACGTTCAAAACAGATGAATTATCTCCTCGAGACACTATACAAAATCCAACTTTGTCTACATGGGGCTCAGATTTTTCTTATTCTGTGAGTTTATAATTTCATTGTGTATTTTGTCTCTATAATAGTGATCATGTATTTTTTTCGTATCATGTGGTATGTAATCACTAAGGTGTTCCAAAAAAAAACAATCTTTGAAATGTGTTCACTCTCTAAAAAGCTTCCTTTTGGTGAGTTAATACACAAAGAAAGAATTTAACTTCATGGAAAATGTTTTAGAGGTACCTTAAGCACCTTGCAAATTGTCTTTGTTGAAAAAATGGGGAGGGGGAAATTGTTTTTATTTGATTCACAGTCCTGTGCTATGCAGTTATTTGTTTATTTATATTTAAATAATTAATAATCTTTTTCTGGATAGGAGTCAAAATGACTGACATTGTTCAGTGAACTTCCTTTTGTAACATTTTTGTAATAAAGCAGTTTAATAACTGTGTACAGTGCTTTGAACAGCGCTTTGGCTATCCATTGGGCTATATGAGAGGCGGTAGCACCTGGTCTGTGAATAATATAAAACAAGTTATCAAGTTTTTTTTTTAAATTTGTTTTATTATTAGGATCTTTTTTATTACCTCCATCTTCTTTTTTTTTTATCAAATTCAAATAGTCTGTATACATATTGATGATCATGCGGTAGTGGTGTAGTGGTAAGAGCGCTCGCTTTGTAAGCGAGAGGTTCGGAGTTCGACTCCCACCACGTCCCTGGAAGTACCGCGCTCAACTTAGTTTCTCCGCGCAGCGGCCTTGCTCGGCAAGGTTCGTGTTTCGGAGTTAAAGAGTTGAGAGAGGGTTGCACCACGAATAACAACTAAAAAATAAAAAATAAAAATAAAAAAATAAAAAAAAAAAAAACACAAAAAAATGAGTAGCCTCCTCGACTGTAGTGGCCCCCCTCGGGCCTTGGGGAGGTGAATAATCTAAAAAAAAAAAAAAAAAATTTCCTTTATTATGCATTTTTTTGTTGAGTTGGCAATTGGCAACCAAAATAGTGTTAGCTGATCATAAACTTGTTGTGTTCTGTCTTTTATTGTTATTTTCATTATTAGGTGATGAAATATAAAATTATGCATAATATCTTGTCCTAAAAGGATCAAGGATTGTTCTATACTATACATTATTACTACTATACATTATTACTACTACTATTATTATTACTAATTAAATAAGTATTAGCCTTACTTTGTGCTTTCGGAAGATATAAAATGGCATTATCAATCTTTCTAAATAATAACAAATCATATTATTTATTAAATAAGCAAGAAGAACAAAGTTGTGTTTTTTTGGGATACCTAGTAGTTATGTGATATTGCTATTAAATGTGATAACTACTTTTTTAATGACTTCTTGAAATTTCAGCCAGAAGGCCTCCAATCTACAAAAATTACAGGTTTTTTTTACTTTTATTAGTAATATTTTTGCATGTTGTATGCTTTACTGTTTGTTGTTGATTATTTTTTTGCATGTTGTTTTGTTTTATTGTATTTTTGATGTTAGTTACTAGTAAGTTACTGTTTTTCTTGTTGGTTATTATTGGGTGTCTTGTTGGTTATTATTGGGTGTCTTGTTGGTTATTATTGGGTGTCTTGTTGGTTATTATTGGGTGCCTTGTTGGTTATTATTGGGTGCCTTGTTGGTTATTATTGGTTGCCTTGTGGCAATATCCTTTTAATTAATTGATTTGTTTTTAAAACTTATTTGAGTACTTGGAAATTTTTATTTCAAGGAGTAAATGTTACTTTCTGAAGCTTTATTTATTTTTAAAATGACATTTTTTTAAATTTATTTTTTAAATAATGTTTTTATTATTATTTAATAATTATTAAAATATTAATTATTTTTTTTTACAGCATCAACACCTCAAATTTTCTCTTCTGTGAAAAGAAATTTGGTATTAAATTAATTTTTTAGATTATTTTTATTTCATTCTTTGAGGAGTCTCAAAGTTTACATTTTTTTGCTCCAAGAAACTTTTTTTTTCTAAATATCTATCTCTTGAAAGTCTCCTTTTATAATAAAATATTTTGCAATTTTTATTAATTTGACATTAATATTAATAACTTTTAAATTAAGTTGTTTCCATCACAGTGTTGCTAGTTGCCCTCTTTTTCAAAATTTTATTTACTTATGTTTCCAACTTATTGTTGTTGAATGTTATATTTTTTTAATTAACATCTTTGCATTGATTTATTTAAGACACTTTTTAGAACATATTTTTGATTTTAAAATGTATATATATATGTGTGTGTTCTAAAAAATCAACATATATGTGTTCTAAAATTAATAATATATGTATATAAAAAAAATAATATAAAATCTAATATAAATAATAATATAAAATCAACATATATGTGCTCTAAAAATCAGCATATATGTGTTCTAAAAAATCAACAACACAAATCTACAAAAATTAGATAGGGTTGGAAAGATTGTTTTACTTTTTGAAATATTTCGTCAATTTAGTATAAATAGTAATATTTTTATAATAATTGATACAGTTGTTAGAAATTATTTTTGTTACAACAGAATAGAAGCTCGTTAATCCAAGCTACTGGAAGTTTACTGAAAAAAGCAAAAACTGTAAGTGTATACACATTAGAAACACATATCACATGAATGTTATAATGTATAATGTAAATATGTTGTAAATGGTAGTATGTAGTACATATAAATGCATAAGATGTAAAACACAAAAAGCATTTTAAAAAATGATATTATGTAAGACATGATAACACATGATATTATGTAAGACATGATAAAGTTTCTAAACTTCTGTGTACAAAACTCATTTTGAAAAAAGACAAAAGCTAAATGTTCATTTTAAAAAAAGAAAAAATATTTTTTTCACCAACATCCTTGAGGTTAAATAATTAACTGTTTAAAATGTGGATCTCAAAAGTTGTTAATATCACACAATTTTTATTTAATATTTTGAATATGTTCTCCATTTCCTAAGTAATTTATTAAAAAAAAATTAAAATACTGTACTAATATATCTCCATAAAATTGAATCATAAAGTTGAATCAATAATTTAATGTATCCCCTACTATTAGGTGCTTAATACATGGAAGGGGACATTAATTAGTTTTCATTAATTACCCCTCCCCTTCCCCCCCCTCCCCCTATTTTTCTCCTTTTCCCCATCTCAAAACTTAAAAAAAAATCAGAAAGTATATATTTCAGCTACTGGTAAGAATAAAACTTTCAGTGTAATCTTTAAAAATTGACAACCTCTAAAAAGTCGCATAAATCTTATTTGTCAAAAAAAATTTATTATATCTCGACTAAGTCCCCATCCTCCTCCTCCCCCTCCTCCTCTCCCTCCCCACCTTGTATTAATTACGCAAGAGTAAATGACTTGTGTATTAAAAGAGTTTACATCTTGTTCTTATTTTCCACTTTAACACATGATATTGCTTAACATTTATTTTTAGGTGGTATCGCTTTATGAATATGAACCCACCAGAGCAGATGAGCTTGCCTTTCAACCTAATGAAATAATAACTGTACTATCAGAAGAAAGTTCTAATTGGTGGATAGGGCAACTATCTGATGGTCGTAAAGGTTATTTTCCTGCTAATTATGTTATGGATACAAGTAAGTATTTTTTATATTTGTCGGATACTATAGTTATTCAGACATAAATTTTGTTAATTCAATAAATAATTTAGTTACGAATATATTACGTTATGATTAATTTATATCTACATATTAAAATTTTATTTAGTGTCCACAACAGACACACCTATGATATCATTTTTAAAAATAGAATTTAAAACTTCAAATTTGTTTATTTTAAGTTTGTTTCATACAAAAGTATGAAACAAACTTGAACTAAACAAATTTTATTGTAAAATTAATTGAGCATGAATTTTTCCAAAAAAAATTATTTTAAATTATACTATACTCATATCTTATTCTTGACTTGTCAGATAGCTGTGCATAGGCATGTCAGGCTCTAGCCTTTCTTTGTTTACTATAAAATATTGGCTACTTTGAGTTTTATTATATATTTATATATATATATATATTACGTATTTATATATATATATTTATATATATATAAATACGTATCATGTAGTTATTTTTTTATTGTTTTTATTGTTAAAGAGCTTTAATTAGAATATAAAACAATACAGTTACTTATTCATAGCTATTTTTTTATAAAAAGTTTCAACATAACAAAGGCAGTAATCTTAATATTTTGCAATGCCACCCTTTGCTATAATAACGGCTTTCAGGCGTTAAGGCATGCTTTCTATGCAGACTTTTGCATTGTGTTGGAGATTGTGTTGCTATTCCACTCTCTTAAGGGTTTTTATCAATTGCTGTTTGGTAGTGATGATTTCTTTGGCAATTTTCCGTTTTGTGAACTCCCATAGATTTTCTATGGGGTTCATATCAGGTGAATTCCCTGGCCATGGAAAAAACACACTTTTTTTTCAAATAGGAATGCTGTAACACTTCTAGCTTTATGGCACGGTGCTGAGTCATGCATGAACATATACTATTCATTACCAGGGAACCATTCTTGGACCTGGGGCAGGAGCCTATTTTCCAGTACTCGCTTGTACTGGTTTTGCTTCATGGTCCCTTCCACAATGTAAAGGCAGCCCATACCCTTGACCGAGATCACAGACCACACCATTACACTCACAGGATGTTTAACCTTTTCCAAAAGGCAGTTCTGGTGGAATTTTTCTCCTGGGCATCGTCGAACAAATGAGCTTTTGTCCATCAAAATTTGAAATATTGATTTATCCGAGAAGCAGACCTGTAAAAGATTTCAAAGATATTTTAAATTATTTACCTTAAATTTTTCTGGTTTCTTACAATATTATAAATTATATTTGCTCTACTCCAGTCTTCAATAGTCATATGCTAGTGTTTTCAAGCCCATTCCAGTCGCTTTTTTTTTCGTGGCTTCAGTTAAAAGTGGTTTTTTGGTTGGAAAACGACCCATTAAATTCTCTTCAGCTAACCTTCTCTGGATCATCCTTTTGGAGACATTAATTCCTTCATTGTTCATCATTGTAGCTAGTTGAACCACACTTTTTCTTCTGTTTTTAAGACAGATGTCTCTAATTTTACGGTCACAATGTCGAGTAGTGATTCTTTTTCTGCCACTTTTACCAGCACAGTTTGGTTCTAGAGGCATATTTGTATCAATTTTTCTTTTAATTTGGCTAACTGCTGACTTTAAAACACTTGCAATTGCTGCAATTTCTCTCTGAGAATGTGTAGAATGAAGAGGTTTTTACTTCCCTTTTTTTCTTGGGGTCTGGAGACTTGTCCATACTAAAAATATCAAAGAGATGTGAGAATGGTTACAAGTCAGGATTTATGCATTAAAATTAGCAAAAAATAATAAATTATTAGCTATAACTAATTGAACTATTAACCAATACTTAGGTTTCAATAGTTCTGAACTCGAAAAACTTGCAAAAAATTGTTCCAAAAACAAATGATTGAAATCAATTTTGAACTTACTCCAACCACACTTTTCAACAATTGACAGCTAATTGAGTAATAACCTAACTTTTTGACAGATAGGGTGACACATAGGGTGGACTGACACAATTGCCAAAGTTAAAAAACAATTATAGTTATATTAGTAACTAAAATACACAAAAAAAAATATTTAAAAATAATTTATTTGCTCACAAAAATCATTTAAACTTGAAAATTACTTAAAAAGTAAAGTGTCCCTAATAATTTGGCAACCCACTATGTGTGTGTGTGTGTGTGTGTGTGTGTGTGTGTGTGTGTGTGTGTGTGTGTGTGTGTGTGTGTGTGTGTATATATATATGTATATATATATATATATATATATATATAATATATATATATATATATATATATATATATATAAACTAAAAAAGTTAACTCTTTTAAAATTGCACTACATTCCTTTCGTGACGTTGTTTTGTGTAATACTTGTTGTTATAGAGTTTGTATTATTTTTAGAGCTATTTGGTAGAGAGAGGAGAAATATTTAACTTTAAATTTAATGACCTCCCCATCTTTGGGAGGTTGAGGGAAGGAGAGTTGAAAAATACTTTTATTTTTATTTAGGTCATTTTCACACAAATGAAGATGATAAAGATGACAACTTGAAAGACTATGTGAGATTTATTTAAAAGCATTTTTATTGATAATATTATGAAATTATCAACTTCTATGTTGTTTATTTTAATGGTTTCTTTAGGTAGCTGCTGTAAACAGAAAAGGAGATTTAAAAATAATATCTTCTATTAAGAGTTCCAATCAGATGAATCTTAACAAGTAATTTTCTCCTTTGTTCTATGTATTTTTATCTTAATTTTAAATATATTTAAACTTCTTTGAAAGTAGTTCCATACTGAAAATCACTAAGAAATTATTTTTTTGAAATTGAAATGTAAAATACAAGAGTTGTATTTTACATTTCAATGAAAAATACAAATAAGAAAAGGTTTTTCTCTATAAATAATTTTTTATCTGTATAATATATATGGTGCAAAAAGGTATTGTCTGACCTGATCATTATTCTGACCTGATCATATAATATATATCTCTGGTCATAGGTCTGACCTGTTCATTATTCTCAGAATAATCTTAATCTAAATAAAATAATAAACTTTTTAAAAATGTATTTAAGTCTAACATTCCATCTCTCATACATTATTACTTCTCTCAACGATCTGGCAAAACTATTTGCATAGAATTTTTTAATCCATCTCTTTAATCTTATGACCACACTCATTCTGTCTTCCCGAAGATACTGTTGCTCCACTGTTAAACATCGAGATCACTCCTGGATCCGTTGCTAAAGTTATTTTTTTGCATAAACTTCTTAACAGCTTGTGGTCCGAACAGTATTCCTGTTTTAAGTTTTACAAAAAATGCTCTCAAGAAATCTCATCAATACTCACTTAACTATTTAACAAGGGCTGAATCTCAAACTGACTCTTGTTTTCCTACGTGCTAGCAAAAGCGTCATATGCCATAATGTTTTCATATTTGGGGTGGTTCTTTTAATGAGGCTCTCTCTTTTTTAGACAAAATCTAACAACATATTGTAAACGTTGTTGAGCCCGTCAAAGCTGTCAAGCTTGAGCCTCTCTCCCGTCGTTGTTAGGTTACATCACTTTTTTAATTCTACATATACAACCATAATTACTTTTCAAGCAAGTTATCATCACTTTTCCATCAACCAAAACACAATCTCGCATCACTCGTCATTCAGCAATGTTGCATTCTTTAACTAGAACTTTTTTTTCATGCTCATAAACCTTCTATTTATCTAGTTATCATAAACCTTCTATTTATCTAGTTTTTTCCCTCGAACTCAATCTATATAAAGAAATACCACTTATGTTAAGTGATCAACTAGGTTGAACTTATTTTACAATGTAACATATTTTTATTATATTTTATTGTATTTAAAAAAACTTTTCTTTTTAGGCTTCAAAAAAAGCATCAGCTTTCAAACAAAGATTCAATAGCGTGAAGTTTTTCAAAATTCCATTAAAATTCAAAGTGAAATATTTATGTAATATTAAAATCAATTTATTGTTTAAATTATTATATATTGTAAATTTAAAAAATGAACTTGTTTGCGTTTGCTTATTTAAACTTTTTATTTAAACTTGGTTTCTCTTAGTTGTAGAAATGTCGTAGAAATTGTACTACAACTATGTTTTGTGAATGCTTTTAGCGCTCCTATGGAGAGAATGCCAAGGGCCTTCTTCCCGGGACAGCAAAAAATAGGAGCTTTACTAATTTCGCTATATTATATTGGCCTGCATACTTGGGTTTTTTTTTTTTTTCATTTTAAAATTGATTTTGTATGATTTATTTAAAACTTTAAACTTAATAGTAGTATTAATCTTGATGATGTAATTTTGATTCAACGATTTTTTTTATCCTGATAGCTGACCTTAATTATAACCAGCATACGAACAAGGTTAGCCAGCATACGAACAAGGTTAGCCAGCGTATATAGCAACCATATTGTTGGCCTTATACTACTTTGATTGGTTGCTTTTTTGTATAAATAATTGACATCCAACATAATTCCTACTTAAAACAAACTTTTCTTTTTTCGAGACGTTAAAACTTTGTCTTAAACTTCATTATTATAATGAATTTTTAGATGAAGTTCTAGCTTTGTTAGCAACATATTACCGTGAAGCATGTACCCCCGAGCCACCTTAGCAAACATAATATTTTGTACCTCCAGGAAGTACAAAAATAGAGAATGAGAGTGCAAATATTTTTCGTCGAAATTTGGCAGGTACGTAGAAAATAGATGTAAAAAATTTAAATGAGCATATTAGAAAAATAAATCAACATGCCTTTATACACTTCCGCAACAAGAACGAAGTTTTTAATTCCAATGAAATTATTAAAAACGTTAGTAACTGTTAGTAAAAAAAAAGCATATTACTAACTTTAAACCTTCCTCTTTTGAAATAAAGTTTAGGTTGATATAAGGTTCTATAAAGTAAGATGACAAAACACATCCTTACGACACCTACGCCAAGCACCTTTGAAAAATGTTGCAGATTTTTACTTTAAAAATGGTAAAAGCCATCTGGCTTTTACCATTTTTTGGCTTTTACCATTTCTGACTTTTACCATTTTGGCTTTTACCATTTTACCAAGTAAAATACGCACGTAAAGTAAGATACGCACGTTCCTACATTATACGACAATAATTTTTCGAAATTTTTTTCAATAATATACGACAGAATCATTTTTTTTTTTTTTGAAAACTCTTTGAATCTTCTAAATTTCATTTAGAGGATTCAAAGAATTACTTAAAAAGACAATGCTTTTAAACAGTATAAATGGCGAGTTTCCTCAACAAGATAATTTTTACATCTTCAAAGAAAATCTTGCAAGTTAGCAAGTTAGTGATCTTATGAAGAAAATCTTTCAGATGGAAGCCAGCTAAAGAAAAAATCTTTTTCACTACTTTGAATTTCGGCTGCAGAATTTGCAGAGTTAGGTTTAGCGTAACGTTGAAAGTTTTCCTTTCAAAATTCTTTTCTATGAGTGATAGTAAGCTGACTCTATGTCTGTTAGAGAGAATTTAAATGTTCCTTGTAAAAAATTTTATTTTTTTTAATACAGGATAAATAAGTTTTATATAAAATCTATTATAGTTAGACTAACACCTCCCATAGAATTTTTTTATTTACCTGCAAGTTTATTTGAAAAATCAAAGTTACAAGAAATAAATATAGTTAAATAAATAAGAAGAAATAAATAAATAGATATAACAATAGAAATAACAAGAACATAAATAGATATAACATAAGAAGAACATAAATAGATATATAACAGATAGATATAACATAACAGATAGATATAACATAACAGATAGATATAACATAACATATAGATATAACATAACATATAGATATAACATAACAGATAGATATAAGATAGATATAACATAAGATAGATATAACATAACAGATAGATATAACATAACAGATAGATATAACATAACAAGATAGATATAACATAACAGATAGATATAACATAACATAACAGATAGATATAACATAAGAAGAACATAAATAGATATAACAATAGAAATAACAAGAAATAAATATAAGTTAAAAGAAATAAACACTCAACATCGGTATTATCAATTGAAAGCAGACGCGTTTAAAGCTTAGAAAAATTTTAGCTGAAACTTTTTTATTTTTGTTGTTATTTTTACTATTATTAAAAACTTTTTTCTTCTATTTTCTTGGTATCGTTCAAATTCTTGTTATGGATATAAATTGTATCGAAAAATTATTCTATGAAATGCTTGAAAAGCAAAAAATCGACATCCTAAACGAAACTAGAAAATTATTAAAAGAGCACGAAAAAATTTTTGCTTCCATAACAGCTGCAAACATGAAAATTATTACTGAACGACTTGATAAGAATGATAAAGATAATATTGATAACTCAAATAAAATAATCGCCATTACAAACGACCTTGAATTAACAAATAAATCCGTGACGTTGTTAGTAACTGAATTCAGTGAAATGCAAAAATTCATTCAAGCAAACGATGATATTATCTCAGGTAAATTAGAACTACTGAAGAAAAAAACAAAAGAAATTAATAACAAGATAAAAGATAATAGTGAGATCACAAAAATAAAGAGTAAACTTAGAGAAATAGAAGACCGCTCAAGAAGAAATAACTTGAGAATTGACGGATTAAAAGAAAGTGAAAATGAAAATTGGAATGAGACTGAATTAAAAGGGTAAAAATTCTTCGAAGATTTACTTGGATTGAAAAATATAAAAATTGAACGGGCCCATAGGACTGGGATTAGAGACTCGAAAAAGATTAGAACAGATAAAGATAAAGTCGCTATTTTAAAAAACGTCCAAAAATTAAAAGGAAAAAAAATCTACGTTAATGAAGATTACTGCGCAGAAACAATATTAATAAGAAAAGATCTAAAAGAGCGAATGAAAAAGGAACGAGAGCTTGGCAAGTTTGCAGTAATATCTTATAATAAACTAATCGTTCGAGAGTGGATTCAAAAGGAATAGTAATTATTATTTTTTTATTTTTATTTATATTTGTTATCTTAAATTTATATTTTTAAAATGGAAACTAATCGATTATTTAGGAATAATTTTGATAATAGCGCTTTGAATAATATTGACATAAATAATCTTGAACCTTTCCTAATAAACAAATATATACCGTTAAAAAATCAATCAGATATAGATATTAAATTTTATAATGATGAGGAGGGATTATTAAATATAAGTCCTTATTACTATAGTTCAGATATCTCATGTATTACTGCTGACATAAATTTAACTGCATTATCTATCCTACACCTTAATATAAGGAGCCTCCAAAAAAATTTTGAGAAATTTAAGCAATTTTTATTCAGTGTCAAAATTAACTTTCAAATTATATGTCTAACCGAAACATGGTGCCGCGATAAGGAAATTGAAAACAATTCTAATTTTCAACTTAATAATTATAAAGTTTTGCATCAAATTAGAGGCTCTGAAAAAACAGGCGGAGGATTATGCATTTTTATCCACAACTCCTTAGATTTCAAACTACGCAAAAATTATTTTGCTGTTACGCATGATTTTGAATTGTTATCAATAGAAGTTGTAAACAAAACTTGCAAGAACGCAGTTGTACACGTCATATACAGACCGCCTTCTGGTAATAAAAAAGCATTTAAAAAACAAATTAAAAGCTTAATTATAAGCGAAAAATTATGTGGCAAATGCGTTTACTTCGTAGGCGATCTGAATTTAGATTTACTTGAATACAACAAAAACAAAGACGTCAGAACTTTTTTCAATATTATGTTTCAAAATGGATTTATTCCTACTATAAATAAACCTACTCGAATTACAAAAAATTCTGCTTCTTCAATTGATCAAATTATAATTAATAATTTCAAAAACATAAAAATTAAAACTGGAATATTTATTACAGACATATCTGATCATTTTCCGGTTTTTATAACAGCACAAAAATCGTTAAATCAACCTTCTAAAAAAGTAAAAACTAAAAAACGAGTAATTAAGGACGCTTCTCTTGTGACATTTATTAGCCTTTTATCGACAACAAATTGGGAATCCGTTTTGAAAACAAAAAATGTTAATGAAGCTTATGATAAATTTTATCATATATTTGAATGTCACTACAATAAAGCATTCCCAATAACAACTAAATTTATTAAAACAAAAACTCTATAAAATCCCTGGATAACACCCGGAATCATAAAATCTTCGAAAAAAAAGCAACGATTGTACGAGAAGTTCATTAAAAAAAGAACTTTTAAAAATGAAACAAACTATAAAAGCTATAATCGCCTTTTTGTGACGATTGTAAAGCGCTCAAAAAAATTTTACTATAGTAGCCAATTGCTAAAATACAAAAATGATTTACAAAAAACTTGGAACATAATAAAAGAGGTTATAGGTAAAAAAGATATGAGTATTAGTCGTTTACCAAAAAAACTAATTATAAATGACTGTGAAATTATTAACGACACAATAATTGCTAATTCGTTTAACCATGCATTTGTTAGCACAGGTCCAAGTTTAGCATCAAAAATAAATAAAAGTATAACTTGCTTCAAATCATACCTAAACTCTAATAATAATATAATGGACAATAATATGCTAACAGAAACAGAATTGCAAGATGCCATGTACTTACTTAAACCAAATAAAGGTAATGGAGTTGATGATGTAAGCAGTAATGTAGTAATTAAATCAATGCCTTATTTAAAAATTCCGCTTTTGCATATATTTACGCTCTCTTTAAACCAAGGAATCTTTCCCGATAAACTTAAAACTGCAAGAGTAATACCTATACTAAAATCAGGAGATGAGACTAGTGTCTCCAATTACAGGCCATACTATCATGCTTTTCAAAGTTATTAGAACACATTATGTATAAAAGATTGTATTACTTTTTAGATGTAAACAATATTCTCTATAGTAAGCAATTTGGGTTTAAAAAGAGCCACTCTACTGATCAGGCTATTGTTCATCTTGTTCATGATATTTTTAAATCATTTGATGAAAATAAATATACATTAGGTGTATTTATTGATCTCAGTAAGGCTTTTGACACTGTCGATCATTACATTTTATTAACAAAATTAGAAAACTATGGTATTAAACATATAAATATTGCGTGGTTTAAAAGCTATTTGTCAAATAGAAAACAATACATTTCTTATAATGAAGGTAAAACAACCAATATGAACATAACATGTGGGGTTCCTCAGGAATCTATATTAGGGCCACTCCTATTTCTCATTTTTATTAATGATTTAAGCAAAGCTTGTACTGAACTAGATACAATTTTATTTGCAGATGACACAAATCTATTTTATGCACATAATGATATAAATATTCTGTTTAAGTCAGTAAACAAAGAGCTATTAAATCTTACTGAATGGTTTAATGCAAACAAATTATCTCTGAATGTAACCAAAACAAAATATACTTTTTTCCATCGTTTTCATGACCGAGATAAAATTCCCTTGAAACTTCCAAAACTTTGTATTGCCAATCAGGACATAAAAAGAGAAACCACTTTAAAATTTCTCGGCGTGTTTCTTGATGAAAATGTGACGTGGAGAGATCACATACAATATCTCAAAAATACGATCTCAAGGAACATAGGCCTGCTATGCAGAGCTAAGCCTTTTTTAAATCCAACTTGCTTAAAGTTTTTATATTTCTCGTTCATTCATTGCCATCTTAATTATGCAAATATTGCTTGGTGCAGTACAAATAAAAATAAAATAAAAAAACTATTTAATAAACAAAAGCATGCAATCAGAATCATTTCCAATGTGGACCGTTATACACACTCCCAAGCATTATTTGTTAATTTAAATATAATGAATGTTTATCAATTAAATGTCTATCAAGTTCTTATATTTATGTTCAAAATTAATAAAAATATATCTCCTAAAATATTTTACCCATTATTCAAAATAAATCAGAATAGATATCTCACCAGATTTTCAAATAACAGTTATATTCAACCCAAAAGTTATTTTGCGGCGACCGAATTTTCAATTTCTATTAGAGGGCCAAAATTATGGAATAAAATATTAACTAATGAACTTAAAACAATTTCTATGCTAAATGAGTTTAAGAATAAATTAAAGCAAAAACTACAGATGATCGACGTAGCGCTCAGCTTTTTCTGAAGTTTTAATGAGGTAAAAAAAAAAAAAAAAAATCTATATATATATATATATATATATGTGTGTGTGTGTGTGTGTATATATATATATATATATATATATATATATATATATATATATATATATGTGTGTGTGTGTGTGTGTATATATATATATATATATATATATATATCTATATATATAATTATGGTTTATAAGAATTATTCACATATTTAAAGTACTTGCTGTTGTAAAAGGAAAGCTTCAGGATTATGCGTATTTACTTGCTTGCTTTTTAGTAATATAGTTTCTTTGTACAAATTCTTTTTTCTCTTTTTTTTTAATTTTTCTTAACCAACACAAAAACAAAAAATTAAAGTAGGACTTTAACTTTTTGTTAAAGATTGATTTTTATTCTATTAAGTCTTTAGAAAAACGTTTTATATTATATAGTGTTGCGTTTTTTAATTTTTATTGTCTTATATTTACGGTATAGACTAAGGGGCTTGGTGATAAGACCAATTATGTTTTCTTCTAGCCCCTGCTATTTGTATTTATATTATGCTTTACGACTTTAATAAATTTGTATGGCAAAAAAAAAAAAAAAAAAAAAAAAAAATATATAGTTCTCTACTATATTTATTTCTTGTAACTACCCCCTGTCTCCTTGAGCAAAAAAGTATGATTTAGTTAGCGAATTATAGTTTTTTTTAATCTATACACATTATAGAGCCTTTAGCTTCACAAGTTTCAAACATTAATTCGAAGATAACTCATCTGATCAAATGCAATTATCCAGGGCTTCTAAATAATCAGTAAACAAAGATTTGGTTTTTGGGATTTTTTCAGACAGTGTTGATCCTATATGAATGAAACATTTGTTAAATTCTTGAGCTATAGTTTTTGGTATATTTTTTCATATAAACTTTTGTTATCGACTCTAACTATTTGTGGCAGGAAACCGGAGCATGATTTTCATTATAAGCCACGTGCGCCTTGTGTCGTTTTTTAAATGTATTGAATAATTGGAAGTAGGGGAGAATGGGGTAGTTGGCCGCAGGGGTAAGTATACGAACTGCGTTTATTTTATGAGCCTTTAATTAGAAAGAGACAAAAGTTACACAGAACCTTCCTAATTGACCATTTCATCATTCAATATAGTATTGTCAGGATTCGTGCATGCGCATGGGAGATAAGAAGATTTATGCGCTTTTTGGACAAAAACGTAACTTTTGGAATTTCGCTTCCTTTTTACTTCAAAAAGAAAATAGTTAGTCGTATGAAAAACAAAATTATTGTAAAAGTTCCAGTTACAATTGGTTTACTATATTCAGTAACTATATTCAGTTAGACTTTTAGATAGTTTTTAGATAGTAACTATTTTCAGTAAGACTTTTAGACAGTTAGTTACTATATTCAGTCAGACTTTTTTCAAAGTTGCCGTTGTTTAGGATCTATAGACTGTTTATTGAAAAAAAGGCTTTCGGGGTAAGTTGACAAAATTTTCGCGGGGTAAGTTGGCTCATAGCATTTACTATGGGGAAAAAATAAATATTTTCATAAAATTAATTTTTATTTTTAACATAATTGAAAAAATTTGTTCTTACAAATAAATTAAAAAATTTTTTTTTTGAGGTTTTTTTTTTGTGGGCTACTGTTTTGGCTGTTATACCGGTGTATATTGTGGGCTACTGTTACCGGTGGGCGACTGTTACTACTACTACTGTATATTGTGGGCTACTGTTACCTTACTTATACCGGTGTATTTTGTGGGCTACTGTTTTGGCTGTTATACCGGTGCACAGTAATTTAGAAACACTTAAAATTCGGCTAAAATACAGTTTTTTGAGTAGCGCAATTTAAATAATGTTATTAGCTAACTATTTTCTACAGTTTCTTAAGATTTTAACGGTATAAAAAAATAAGTACTGAAATAAAAGATTCAAACGTTAATTTATGTTTGAAAGTGACCGAAAACAGCTTTTTTTTATCATTAAAATTTTATCATTTTTAAATCTTAATTTTCTCCCTAAATACAACACCTTTCAATTTAATTTTCTATATATGCAAAGATAATAGATAACTTTATCTTAAATTATGAAAATATTTGAAATATGTATTTATACACTTTGTAAGAAATGCATTTAAAAAATGCAATTGTAACGAGTTTAAACTGATTTTTATAGTACCGGACTTTTTACCTTAGACTTCCTTCCCGAAGCTGATTCTTTTTTTAAAGAGAGTTTGTATCATTCTAAAAGAAACTAAAAAATTTAGCTGCCCCAACTTGCCCCATTTCGAAATAATGTGGTTTTAAAAAGCTCATTTTATAAAAAAATTAGCGACGTATATGCTAACACGACGTTATATATATATATATATATATATATATATATATATATATATATATATATATATATACATATATATATTACGTGTGTATATATATATATATATATATATATATATATATATATATATATATATATATATATATATATATATATATATATATATATATATATATATATTACGTCCTATATACAGTATTGGACAAAACGAGTGCAACCGAATAAAGCTAATTTAGTTTCTTTATATAAAAGTACTGCATTTTTTTCAATTTAGAGAAATAACTATGTAACTGTTTAGAGACAAAGTTCTTTAAGTTTTATTCATCACAAAGTTCATTATTTGTACACGAAAATTAATAAATTAATCAAAAGTATTAAAAAAAGTTGATTTCCTTCTGGACAAACAAGTGCAACTCGACAAAATGTTGACCAAGCTGTATTTCGCTATCAATATTTCGTGGCAAATCCTTTGTTGTCGATTAAATCCTTGCATCTTTGAGGCATAGATTCGATCAGGTGATCAATGAAACTTTGTGGAATCGCTGCCCAGGCCTTTTGGATTTGTTCAAACAGTTGATCCTTATTACGAACACCTTCACGATTAATTCTGCGGTTGATAATCTCCCACAGGTTCTCGATAGGGTTGAGATCCAGAGATTGAGGCGGCCAATCCATCACCGATAGGTGGTTGTCTTGAAACCACTGCTTGACTACTTTTGCAGTGTGTTTCGGATCGTTGTCTTGCTGAAAAACCCATTTTATTGGCATATTCCATTCAGCATGAGGTAACATAACATCTTTCAGGATATTTTTATACATGAAACGGTCCATTATTCCATCGTTTCGATTTATTGGATCTTGACCGTTAGCATAAAAACACCCCCAGACCATTAGATTGCCTCCACCATGCTTCACGGTCTTATGGCAGTAACGTAAATCGAGGCGTTTTCCGGCCGGTCGACGTACACGGCAAATGCCATCGCTCCCAATGATGTTGAACTTCGATTCATCACTGAACAGGACAGTTCGCCATTTCTGCACATTTCAGTCAATATGAGATGCAGCAAACAGGAGTCTTTTCTTTTGGTTTTTTAGTGAAATCAGCGGTTTCTTTGCAGGGCGTCGAGAAAACAATCCGGCTTCAACAGCACGTCGTCTGATTGTTCGGTCCGATACAGGCAGCTCTAATTGCTTTTGTATCTCGACTGATGATATCCAGGGATCCTTCTTGACGGATCTGACGATCATAGAATCTTCTCTAGAAGTGGTGGAACGTGGTCTTCCACCTTTTTTATCTGCTGCCAACTTCCTTGTAGAACGATATTTCGAACATAGTCTTGATACGGTCCATTTTTTCACGCGATATTTATCACAAATACTTTTTTGTGACATTCCACTTACGTGATCGCCAATAATTTTCTTTCTTAGTTCCAATCCAAGAATGTCGGGAGCCATTTTTGCACTTGAAGTCAAAAAATAATAAAAATAAATAATCACGCTTCTCACGGCTTACCGTGTTACATTTACCTTGCGATGATACAATAAAGCTCTGTGGAACGCAACGTCTTGGTTGTATGTGGACTGTATTGATGTAATGAAACACTTGTTGTATTTCACTTTTTGTATTGTTCTTCGATAAAACACTTTGATAAAACTCACTTCGATAAACTGTCTTGATAATACTGACTGATTGACTTCCATATACTGACTGAATTACATGTCGATTTACATGTCACTTATATAGTAAAATGAACCTGTGTGAACCTGTTCTGGAAGATTCTAGATGCTTCTTTTCGATGTTTTTGGAAGCCTCTGGATGCGTCTGGATGCTTCTGAATGTTTCTGGATATTTCTGGATGCTACTGGATGTTTCCAGATGCTTCTTCTGGAAGCTTCTGCATGCTTCTGGAAACTTCTGGATACTTCCTTTAATTATTAAAAAACTTCTGTGACGTTGACACGGACCAGACTTAAGAAAATGAAACAAATCTGAAAACAAAACAAATCTTAAGAAAATGAAAACAAATCAAAAAAGTTGCACTTGTTTTGTCCGCTGCAAAATGGCACTTGTCAACGAAATTCTGCCTGTATGCTGTCACCTGTCAGCTGATTGCTCATGTCATGGCATGCTATGACTCCAGACTCCTGAACTGTTTGCTGTGGTAGTATAGTTCGTCTCGTTTTTAAGACATGTAAAATTAGAAGCACTTTTTAGCATTGTTCGATGTTGGTTGCAAATGTTTTGTCTAATACTGTATGCTCATCCTGAATAAGTATTTATTTATAATAATGATAATTACAACAATAATTTTTACTCACCTCAGTTAAAACTATGCTTGACAAAACACTACATTAACTTTTTTAATATTGCGAGGTTAGAGTTTTGTTTTTTTAATCACATTTTTTAGTTTTGATTTAGAACGATTTCAAAAAACTTTATTACTTATGTTTTCTCAGTAAATTTTTAATTATAACCTATATTTCAATACATTAGAAAAATATTATTCTGAGGTACATAACACAACCAAAATCGAGATAATTCTTAACTCGCGATATT